>NW_028074503.1:0-42658 GCF_014824575.4 Sturnira hondurensis | reverse complement strand
CCAAGTCATGAAATCCAAAGACCTACAGCCAAGATTGCTTTATCCAGCAAAACTTTCATTTAGAATGGAAGGACAGATAAAGTGCTTCTCAGATAAGGTCAAGTTCAAGGAGTTCATCATCACCAAGCCCTTATTATATGAAATGCTAAAGGGACTTATATAAGAAAAAGAAGATGAAAAATATTAACAGTGAAAGGACAGCAAACACATAGTTATTAACAATCACACCTTAAACAAAAGCAAACCAAGAGGACAGCTAGATCAGGAGTGCAACCATGGAAATGAAGAACACATGGAGGGTTAGCAACAGGAGAGTGGGAGGGGGAGAAGGGGGGAGAAGGCACAGAAAATAGCATAGATGGTAGGTAGAAAATAGATAGGGGGGAGGGCAAGAATAGTGGGGAAAATATAGAATCCAAAGAACTTGAGGCACGTGGTTATAAACTAAGGGGGGGAGAATGGTGGGGGAGGGAGGGTGTGGGTGGAGGGGATTGAAGGGGGGGAATAGAACAACTGTAATGGTATAATCAATAAAATATATTTAAAAAATAAAAAAAAATAAAGGAACATATATTAAGGATACATGGACAACAACTGAGAAGGGTGGAAATGGGAGGGGGGGAACACGGGGGGTGGGATGGGTTGGGAGTAATAGACAGAAAACTGTACTTGAAAAATAATTAAATAAAAAAATTGGGAAAAACCCAAAACAAACAAGTAAGCAAAATATAACCAAAGACAGTGAAGTAGAGAACAGGCTGACAGTGACCAGAGGGAAGAGGGGAGGGAATTTCAGGGGAAATAGGGGAGGGATTTAGAGGAACAAATATAAAGGATACATGGACAACAACTAAGAAGGGTGGAAATGGGAGGGAGGGTGGAGCATAGGAGGATGGGTTGGGATGGGAGTAATAGACAGAAAACTGTACTTGAAAAATAATTAAATAAATTCTAAAAGTAAAGTACCTGATATTTTTTTTGCCTCATGGTATTTTATGCATATCTCGGAAATTAAAGTTGTCCTTTTCCACATTATTTGTCTGATAACTATTATTTCTCTTGAGTGATATTTCTAATACCCAGCTCTCACTCTAGTGGAATTATTTTGATCAACATCACTTAATTGAACAGTTTTTTGCCCAGCCTCTGTACTGAGTACAATGTGGCTTTTCTTGACATATTGCTAATAGGCCCTGGTTCCCTAACATCTATTCTCTACCTAAACCTTTCTTGTATTTTCATAGACTTATTCCATATTGCACACCTAATTCTTCCATGCTGTTACCCATTATTTTTCTTTGTGATTTATTTTGTTTTTACATATCTATCTTTGAAGAGTGGCAAATTTATACACTCATAGATTGGTAGATACTTTGAATTGTTTTGCTGACAGAAAAGAGATTTTAAATATTTTCTTAGTTCTATCTTTTTTATATTAATGGCATATATTTGAGATTTGGTAGTTGTGTGTGAAAGTTGTGGTTTCAGGACAACAATATCTTCTTAGAACAATAACTTTATGGTGTAGTTTACTCATGATACTGAAACTGATGGATGAATCACACAGAACATCTAATCTAACAATTCTCTACCTTTTCTGTTATAGCACAGTTGGAGGATACACAACAGTCATAGCAGTAACAGTGCTTCAGTATAGCAGGTCTCAACAGAAGGGAGAGCTGGCCATGGTCTTTAGAAGCAGTGCGAAAGTCCTAAGGAGGCAGCCCTCTTATAAATCAGCATTCTTATTCAGCACTCTGAACCAACACTGTCATTTTAGATGGGAAGGAATTGGATATATTAATCTGTAAGTTTTATGTCTATTGTTCACCATCATACTCCTAGAATTTTGCATAGTAGTTGCTCAGTAAATATCTATTGAAAGAATGAAGATGATACTGAGGTACAGAATGGTGATTGATTTGAGTGAAGTCAAATGTCTAGTAAGTTTTATGGCTGAGTTTCTAGATTTCTTTTTTGTACTTTTGTTCAATTCTGTTCTGCTTTATAAGCCATTTACTTTTTCTCATTTAAAAATTTTCTGCTTATTTACTGATGGGCACTTAGGCTGTTTACAGCACTTGGCTATGTGGAGGAGGACAAAGGAAGAAAAATTGAGACAATAAAAATGATTAAAAAATTTGCTTGCTAGCTGAAAACTCTAACGACATCAGCAGTAACAAATACTGAAACAGTACTTTCTGTGTGTTAGACCCTCTTCTAATCTTCACACAAATGCTATGTTAATAACACCAGGTACTATTATCCTCAGTTTATAGCTAATGAAAGTAGCTGAAGCACAGAGAGATTAAATCACCTGACCAAGGAGACGCAGCTAGTAACTTGCTGTATCTTTTATACTGACATTGTTACTCCAATAATCAAAGCACATTTTGGGACTCTTATTTGTATAGTTCTTCTTAAACATGATCTATGTAAACAGTTTAAGAGGAAAAGCTTTGCACCTTTTATTAATTTGTCAAATATTCATTGAACACATGTTCTTTTGCAGAACTTGAGCTGACTAAAAGGCAGAATATAAATTATCATGTAAGGACATAACTGTTGTTATAGAGGTATTCATTTATTTATTTGAGAGATTGTGGTGCATCCAGCACTGTGTTCTAGGTGTTTTTGGAAAATCAATGATTAAGAGGCAATGCCTACCTTCAAGGAGATTTTAGGTAATGGGATCACTGGCACATAAACACTTAGAATGTAATATGATACATGTTATAATGGTAGTATGCACAAAGTTCATCAGGAACATTAGGATAGTGTGACAACTTTTCTGAGAACATGCAAAGCCAATTTATTTGTGGGGATGATGTTGAATTTTGTCCTGAAGGACAGTTAAATTTTCTGGGTGGTTATATTAAGACAGAAAATGCCAAGGAGAGTCACAGATCTGTGATGGCATGAATATTACCGAGGGATGAGGATGGAGAGGCAAGTAAGGGTTGAGTCATGAAGGATCTTACATACTATGTAAAGGACTTCTGCTTGGGTCACTATTCTTACCCTCTGATGTCCTTTCCTAGAATCCCAATTATGTCCGCTGAAAAATTGGACTTTGGATTTCTTTTTACCTTGACTACTCTATCTGCTTACTTCTCTTGGCCTTGGTTGGTCTTCTTGGTCTTTGTCTCTGGTCTGTGTGAAGCTTAGTACATTCTGTTCCTTTTCTGCTTGGAGCTCCTGAATATGAGCTGGACATCTTGAAATTATCCAGAAAGTGAAAAGTCACATGCATGACAACTAGAATAGTTCTTTCCTTATGGAAAAAAATTGTCACTTTGGAATTTTATTGTTTTACTACACAAGGAATTGGTTAGGTCATTTTCTGTCCCAATTTTTCTTCTTATTTGAATAACATTCTTGTCTCTGATTAGGCAGTAGATTTTTTTTGTAGTATCATGGAGTAGTAATACATACACAATTATCTCTGGTAATAACAATGAAAATGATGGCCAACCATTCTTATGAGAACGAATTACGATGTCCAGTTTCTTTTCTGCCAATATTTGATGATTAGATTATTCATGACTTTCTGTTTCTTCTTTTCTAGCTTTCTTGCCACTCACTGTGATGCTTTTTTCCACTTTTGCCTTCTATAATTTCCCTCATAAGTTCTATATGATATTATATCCATGTTTTAAAGTATTGCATGAGTTTTTAAAATTATTTATTTATTTTTAGAGAGAGGGGAGAAAGAGAGAGAGAAACAACAATGTGTGGTTGCCTCTCACATGGCCCCCACTGGGGATCTGGCCTGCAACCCAGGCATGTGCCGACTGAGAATCAAACTGTCGACCCTTTGGTTCGCAGCCCGCACTCAATCCACTGAGCTACATCAGCCAGGGCCTGCATGAGTTTTTTTTCGAAATTTATGCCTAATTACCCTCTGTTGCTTTGTATAAAAACTAGGACAACATTTGCAACAACCTGGATGGTCCTTGAGGGCATTCTGCTAAGTGAAATGTCAAAAGGCAAATATTGTATGATCTCATCTACATGTGAAATCTAAAAAAAATCCAACCAAACTCATAGATACAAAAAATGGATTGATGGGTTGTCAGAAGCTGGAGTGGGGTGGGGTAGGGTGGGATGGGTGAAAAGGGTCAAGGTGGTCAAAAGGTATAAAGTTCTGGTTACAAAATAAATAAATCCTGGGAATGTAATGTACAGTATGATGACTGTAGTTATAGTGTAATGCATATTTGAAAGTTGCTGAGACATCAGTAGATTTTAGAAGCCCTCAACACAAGAAAAAAACCTGTGAGGTGATGGATGTTACCTAGACTTATTATGGTGATCATTTCACCATATATACATATATCAAATAATTATGTTGTGCACCTGAAATTATTATTACATCTCAAAAAAAAAAGAAACCAAAACCAGCACATCTGATCTTTTTGCCTCTAAACACTATTAAGCGCATTTTGTGAAATTCTGTTCTGGCATTTAAAAGGGAAGACTCTTTGGTTGAAGACCCAGAGTAAAGTTTTAAAAGAATAAGGTAGCAAATGTAATAAATTTAACTGAGATATAGAAGTCTGAATACTTAGAATTTGGGGTTTGTGTCCAGATTTCACTTCCTTACATGATCAAAACTATAAAGTCACTTAGCTTTCTGGTAAGGAAAATGTTCTCCAGATTTCCAATTTCTGGATAGAGTTAGAAGTAGAATAGATTTGGATAATAATACAAACAGGAACAGAATAATAAATATTTATATTCAGTGGAAATCAAAGAAAACCAAGCACCTCAATCTATGTTCAGATGCAACATTAAGCAATGGGGTCACTCATAATTACTATAGAATTTCTTTTTGCCAGATCTACATAACAATGGCTAACTTTATTTAAAAGACAGCTGGAAATACAAAGTCTATATCAAGCAGTACAATTCTGTGGAAGGAGCATTTTATTTCTAGTCAGATGTGTTAGGCTCTAGTTTTGCCTGTGTAACCTTGGGAAAATTGTTTGGTATGTCCAGGACTTTTCTTCTCATCTGTGAAATGAAAGGTTACAATAGATGATTCTTATGGAAGTTTCATAGAAAAATTCCAAAAATGTATGCCAGAAAAAAGGAGGTGTTGGTGGTGGGAGACACTATCCCTTGCCTCTGACCCTCTAAGGAAAATACACACACACACAAGCATGTGGGCAATGTATTCCCTAACTTAGGTTTGACATCTGAATAGCATAAACATACTCTTCACAAAGTTTCTCAAGCTTTTTACATTTTATATTAAGGACTTAAAATATTTTACACTAATTTTTTGTATTTTTTACTTTTGTTAACAAGAAGATACATGTTATTTATTTGCTATTGGTACCAAACTTCCATTAAAATGCTAATTGTTAGTACCGAGCTGTGGTCATTAGGGTAAATCCATCTGCAACAAAATACCCTGCTTTGGTGCCTAGATAAATTGTCTTATAGTGAGAAGAATGACCACAGGATAACTCCTGCAAGGACACTATCAAAAAAGTTTAAGGCTATAAATATCTGGCTATCAAGGGGGCAATTAAAAAAAAGTTAAATGTATTTATGCCTTTGCTAGGGTGATATCATGCTGGTGCATCATATTTTTACTGGCTTAACATTTTCTAATTTGAGATGGAGGCCAAGTAAGAATATTGCTGCAATGTCACAGTGTATAATTATTGGACAGCGAGCAGGAATTTTTAAGGGAAATTTCACACTATCTCTGAGACTAGTGTCATACATTGCTAGTTTGAATTAGTTTGTGAAAGTTATTTATATATGTCACTTTAAATTAATGAGAGGTAGCATTTCATTAATAAATTAGGCAAGAAAATTTGTTTGCAAAGGTGATATAGCTATAAATAGGTATGCTAATCAAAGAAAAAAATTAAAACTTTCTTTTCTTTTGTGGCAAATTACTTACAAATTATTTTCTACCTTTTATATTTTCACTGGAACCTGAAAATCAGCTTTCAATATTCACTGGAAAGCAAGTAGCATGGTGTGGGCTTAGCTTACCCACATGACCTTCCCTGTTTTCTCTTGCTTTCCACAACAATGCAAGTCAGTTCCACCAGGGTGTCCTGTGCCAGTTCCTCCATTCTAACCCTTGACTCCATTTCCTATTCTGTAATAACGTTCAAGTAACACTGGCTTGGAGATTTGTTGTTATAAGAGGGGGACCTCCATGTATATCCTAAACAATATATAAAGGAACAAATGACCAGGATAATCCTAATATCCCTACCACCCACTATGTAATATTATATATGTTTTACATTCTTAAAGAGTATCTTAGACAAGACTGTGGTAGCCTGATTTCTCAAGAATCCAGGTCAAAAATGAAGCTATGTTGGTAGGATCATGGCAACACAGGCAGGGCTTGCTTAGAAAATGTGCATGGCCAGCAGGCAGAGAGCTAGACAGAGCAAGTTTTTAATTAAACTGAAAATAAATAAAGGCTTGTTTAGAAGCAGGATGTACAGACAAGGAAGTCTGGGGTTTGGATAGCAGGCAGAATCTGAGTGGAAATATGGAAAAGTAAATTCAGCATCATGGACAGCTCCCCAGTCATCTCAGAGTGCAAGTGTTTGTACCTACAGCTACCTCTGGCAGCACAGGTATGAACAGTGGTGATTCTGGGCTTAGTCGCTATAGGGTTGCTAACATGCCAGTAACAGTATCACACTCCAAAGTGGACCTAAAGTTGGTCATGGTTACTGAGTGATTCTTTGTGTGCACTTTAGAAGTACAATAGTCAGCCCCCGCTGATGTGGTTCAGTGGATTGAATGCTGGTCTGCAAACCAAAGGGTTGTTAGTTCGATTCCCAGTCAGGGCACACTCCTGGGTTATGGGCCAGGTCCCCAGCAGGGGATGCACAAGAGGCAACCACGCACTGATGTTTCTCTCCCTTTCTTTCTTCCATCCTTCCCCTCTCTCTAAAAATAAATAACTAAAATTGAAAAAAAATAACCTTGGTCTCAAGGACATGACAATATCTTGTGAACGTCTATGGAAATTGAGAAGCAGTAAGTCATGATGGTTAAGAGTGCAGACATTCTTGGCTTTGATTATCAGCTCCCCTTTCTAGTTATCTTAACCTTTCCAAGGCACAGTGTCTACATCATGAACATACTCCATTTATATGACACATGGGTGAAAATAATAGTGCTGACACTAGAAGGTTCTTTTTTAAAATTTTTTTTAAAGATTTTATTTATTTATCTTAGAGTGGAAGGGAAGGGGAGAGAGAGAGAGAGAGAGAGAGAGAGGGAAATATCAATGTATGGTTGCCTCTTGTGTGTCCCCTGCCAGGAACCGGGAACTGGCCTGCAACCCAGGCATGTGCCCTGACTGGGAATCGAACCGCGATAGTGTGGTTCGCAGGCCCGTGCTCAATCCACTGAGCTACACCAGCCAGGGCTAGAAGGTTCTTTTTTAAAAAAATTTTATTTATTTATCTTTAGCGGGGAAGGGAAGGAGAGAGGGAGAGAAATATCAATGTATGGTTGCCTCTCATGCGTCCCCTGCTGGGAACTGGCCTGCAACCTAGGCATGTGCCCTGACTGGGAATCGAACCGCGATCGTCTGGTTTGCAGGCCTGCGCTCAATCCACTGAGCTACACCAGCCAGGGCTAGAAGGTTCTTGAAAGAATTAAATGTTAGTATTTATTTGTACAATAATAACAGTAATAAAAATTGTCATAGTAAATGGTAGTTACTATATAATTCTACTTATTCCCTCAAACTAACTGGCCACAGCATCACATGGACCTTAGGGTCCTGGTGAATGTCTTAAGTATGCCAGGCTTATTTGTATGAAAGACTTTAACAAAAGTTAGTGGATACTACTTACATGAGAGAAGTGAGGTAAAGCCTCTATGTGTCGGCTTATATAATAACTACTGTTAAAGTACTCAATATGAATTGAAGATAAGAATGGCAAATGTAGAGGTGTAAATGTGTCTGGTTCCTTGATGACCAAAACTAAGATTGGCAGCTTCAAATTAGGGATGTGCACAGTGATTTCAGTGTTTCCGCTTTTGGCTTTGGTTGCTTCTTACTCATGTAAGGAAATACCTTAAACAACCGTATTTGAATCTACTGTACAGCAATACAGTAAAAGTATTTGAATGAGTTGGGTTGAAATAGTAATAATTTTGCTATAAAACTCATAATTCCAATAATGAGCTGTGCATGACTGTAGTGAGAGAGAGAGACAGACAGACAGATGTTGAATTGTCAGGATTGTTTTGGAACTGGAATAGCTTACGTTTGAATTTCAGATCAGAAGCTTACTTAAGTCACTTTGGGCAAGTCACTGAACTTTCTAGAACCTCTGATCCTTTCTCAGCAGGATCCAGATAATATTTATTTTGAGAGTTGTTATGAAAATTAGAGATGGCACATAGAGGGAATTTAATAAGTGTCAGTTGTCATTATTTTAATTAGTGTACCCAGTCAGCCAGTTGTTTGCACCAAGTTTGCTTCTATTAAAAATTCTCTTCTTTTGATTATGTTCCAGTTAAAGGTAAGATCATATGGTATTTGTCCCTCACCACCTGGCTTATTTCACTTAGCATAATGCTCAACAGAAGAAAAAAGCAAATGAAATATAACCAGAGTCACTGAAAATAAGAACACTCTAACAATAGCCAGAGGGGAGAGGGAGGGCACAGAGGGGAGAGGGTTTTCAGGAACTACTGTAAAGGACACATGGACAAAACCAAGGGGGAGGGTGGAAGCAAAGGAATAAGGTGGGTTTGGAGAGGGTTGGGAAGGGGGTGGGGAGAAAATACAACTGTAATTGAACAACAATAAAATAAAAAAAGTTTTTTTGTGATTTTACCAGAGGTAAAAATTATTCCTTTAAAGAGTCTTCTTTAATGATGACTTATACCTTTAAAGTTAAGATGTTTTTAGGGATATTTATCTAATTTAATTATGTAAGTGTACATTTCCATACTTTTTGATGACATTTAATTGAAATATTAATATTATTATTAATATTAATATTAATATTAATATTATTGATAATACTATTACTATTATTGCTTTTGGACATTTCCATGAACCATGTTCATACTTTATTGCTTTTTCAGGTCACATGACAGTATGTATTTGTATGTTGTAACTGAAAAGTCTATATGGCCTTTAAATTTAATCAGAATGTTCTTTTCATCAACTTTTACATTTTGGTATTATTATGTTTAAAATGAACTTCTCCCTTTCAGGGAAAACACGTTTTCCTTGGTGGGATGAATCACTGTTGACTGAATCATCTTCCTCTCAGGGCGGAAGCTCGGTCTAGTGGTTCAAGCTGTGATGTGTGAGTCAGTTGTTCTGGTTTCATTCTCCTTTGGCTCTTCAGTAGTTGGTTAATTCCCTTGTCCAATGGAGATGTCACCTCCTTATGTGTACTTCACAGGGGGACTGTCAGAAGTGATGAATTTTTGCAAGGGAGGGCTGGAAATGGAATGATGGGGAAAAATGAAAAAATGTCAGTCCTCATTTAAAGCAACACAGTTGGTCTTTGGCTTTTCTCCTGGTTCAGCATTGACTTTAGGGATTTAGTGGTAACTCATAAGTGGTTGGATATTGGGTCTTGAATTGCAGACCAGAGGAGATAATTACCTATATAGCTCTTCTCCAGTGGTGACACTGAAATGACTTAATAGGCATTGAGGATTGATTGCTAATCTGCCTGTTAAAGCTTTTATTACAGTGGTGTTTTTCCTTTTAAACACCATTTAGCTCAATATTTTCTCAGTATGATTTCATTCTCTGACAGAAGGGGTATGCAGAGCTAATAGCAAACATATTGTTAGTACTTTATATTACTCAGCAAGCTCTCAGATGAAAACAGGCTGTAGATTTTATATTTAGAATATAGAGTAAGGAGAGCTTTAAAGCAAGGTCTGTGTAACTTATTTTTTCTGTTTTCTTCCACAGTTTTGTTATCCCCTTTATTCACCCCCTCCTCCCTCTACCTCCTACTTTCCAGCATTCTCTCCCACCACTCAATTCATGTCCACTGGTTGTATATATAAGTTCTGCTTCTCCATTTCCTATACTATTCTTAATCTCCCCCTGTCTGTTTTGTCCCCCATTCTCCCCTCCCCCTTCCCACTGATAATCTTCCATGTGATCTCCATTTCTGTGGTTCTTTTCCTGTTCTAGTTGTTTGATTAGTTTTTGTTTTTTAAGTTCAATTGTTGATAGTTGTGAGTTTGTTGTCATTTTATGGTTCATAATTTTGATCATCTTCTATTTCTTAGATAAGTCCCTTTAACAATTCATATAATAAGGGCTTGGTGATGATGAACTCCTTTAACTTGACCTTATCTGGGAAGCCTTTTATCTGCCCCTCCATTATAAATGATAGCTTTGTTTGATAGAGTAATCTTTGATGTAGGTCCTTGCCTTTCATGACTTCGAATATTTCTTTCCAGTTTCTTCTTGCCTGCAAGGTTTCTTTTGAGAAACCAGCTGATAGAAACTACTTTGTAGGTAACTGTCTTCTTTTCTCTTGCTGCTTTTAACAGTCTCTCCTTATCTTTAATCTTAGGCAACTTAATTATGAGGTATATTGGTGTGTTCCTGCTTGGGTCCAACTTCTTTGGGACTATCTGGACTTCCTGGAAGTCTATTTCCTTTGCTAGATTGGGGAAGTTTTTCTTCATTATTTTTTAAATAAGTTTTCTATTTCTTGTTCTTCCTTTTCTCTTCTGGCGCCTCTATGATTTGGATGTTGGAACATTTAAAGTTGTCCCAGAGCTTTCTCAGCCTCTCCTCATTTATTTGAATTCTTTTTTCTTCATTCTGTTCTGGTTGGATGTTTATTTCTTCATTTTGTCTCAAGTCCTTGAGTTGAGTCTCTGTTTCCTTCATTTCACTTTTGATTCCTTGTATATTTTCCTTTATTTCACTTTGTATAACCTTCATTTCTTCCTTAATTTTGTGACTGAGCTCAATCATTTCTGTGAGTATCCTGATTACCAGTGTTTTGAACTTTTCATCAGATAGGTTGGCTATCTCCTTGTCACTTAGTTCTTTTCCTGGAATTTTAATCTGTAGTTTCACTTGGGCCATATTTCTTTGTCTTGGCACACCTATTAGGTTGTAAGGGACAGAGCCTTAGGTATTCACCAAGGCAGGGCAGCCCTGTTCACTGTGTTGTGGCACTGTCTGTGTAGCAGGGGTCAGAGAGGGAACAATGTCACTTGCTGCCTTTGGTCTAGCCCTACTCTCCATCACTTCCCTCACTCCCCACAAGCAGATTGTAGCCTTTCAAAAGCTGACTCACAGATGGGTGGGATTGTGTATGTTCTAGGACCCTGCAGGCCTCTCCCACAAACTGTCCTGTAATCCTGAGAGTTTCTCCTACTGCCATAACTCTCTCAGATTTTTATATCCAGAGGTTTTGAGTCTTTAATTTCCCATTCAGAAACCCTGGGTTCTGCAGTCTGTCTCACTTCCCAATAGTTCTTCCTGGCTTATTGGCTCATAAATGTGGGACCAAATGGTCCACCAGCCACCTCCTTGACTGTGCGTCCATTCTGCCTCAGCTGCCCATCTCTGGCCCTCCTACCAGTCTGAATGAATATTTTTTTAACTCCTTGGTTGTCAGACTTTCATGAAGTTTGAGTGTCTGGCAGTTCTGGCTGTTATTTGTTTTTAAATTTGTTTTTGTGCTTTTGATTGTGTGAGGAAGTGAAGCATTTCTACTTATGTCTCCATCATGGCCGGAACTCCTAGGCTACTTTCTCTGTGAAGTTGGATGTTGCTGGCATTACCTCCCAATCCTTGGCATATCAGTACATGAGTAGATCCACCAAGCTCTGTGTAATTATACAGCTATTTCCAAAAGAAGCTACAAAAATAAGAGATTTTCTTTAAAGATACCAAAAGAATTATAAATTTAGCATTAGAATAAGCTGGTATTTACTTACTAATAAGGATATGCCAAAGCACTCCTCTAAATTTTATGATTTGGTACATTGTTTATTAAAATGTATAGGCAAGGTATTAGGAATCAACTAGTATACATCCAGTTTTGTGTCAAATTATTGTTTAATTTCCCCTAAGTCTAGGCTCCTTGGATGTTAAATGAACATTTTTTTTCTCATAGTATTTTATCTGTCTATACTGTTTGTGGGGGGACCTTCATTAGAGTCTGAATTTATGTTGTATCTTAATTTGGATTCACCTAGAAGGAGATCTTAAGACAAAGATTTGAATGCAAGCCATTTATTTGGGAGATGATTCCAGGGAATATGAGGGTGAGGAAGGGAGTCAGAGAAGAAAAGGAAGCTGAGTGTGTTATCAAGCAAGTTACTACAGTGTGTGACTGCAGCCCAATCTGCCTGGAGATCTCTGAGGTACATGTAGAACCTGCTGCAGAGTTGTCCTCACAGAGGGTCAAGGAAGCTGAGGTATTTATCCCCAGCCAGCAGTGGCTGAGGGCAATTATCTGGGGCATTAATTTTCCCACCGCCTGCCCATGCACAAACAGAGCATGCTGCCATGGCCAGAAAGACCTCACAGGCAGGGAGACACGGGTGTTCATAAGCAGTTCTCAACATGAGTGGTGGTGCCAGGGGCATATGAGCAGGCATTGACCTAGTTTGGCACATACTCTTTTCTTCTTAGTTATTTTTTTCTGCCAAAAATTTCTCCCAAGTCTCTAACAGTACTTTTTATTGTTCTCCCAATTTTGCTTTCTTTTTGGAAGTATTGCCACGTTAGCTTATTATCTTTTTTTAAATTGTGGCAAAATATACATTTATCATATTAACCATTTTTAAGTGTATGGCTCAGTAACATTAAGTACACTCACAATGTTGTACAACCATCATTACCATCCATCTCTAGGATTTTCTCATCATTCCAAACTGAAGTTGTGTACCAATCCAGGGGTGTTCAACATGCGGCCCGCAGGCTGCATGTAGTTCAGGGTGGCTATGAATGTGGCCCAGTACAAAATTGTAAATTTACTTAAAACATTTTTTTTTGCTCATCAGTTTTTGTTAGTTTTTGTGTATTTAATGAGTGGCCCAAGACCACTCTTTTTCTTCTAGTGTGGCCCCAAAACACCAAAAGTTTGGAAACCCATGACAGGGAACAGATTGATGTTTGGCAGAGGGAAGAGGGTTTGGAGGTTTGGGAGGCTGTGTAAAACAGGTAAAAGGATTAATACATACTAATCGGCAGTTCCAAAATAATCATGGGGATGTGGAGTAAAGCATGGAGAGTATGGTCCATAATATTTTAATAACTATGTACAGTGCTACATGGGTACTTGAAATATCAGGAAATTGCTATGTATATAATGGTGGTTTTTAAAGCTTAGATTTCAATGCCAGACATTCTTGGAGTTAAATTCTGACTCAGTATCTGTTTGTCTTTGGGAAAAATTACATGACTTCTCCACCTGTTTCTCTACCTGTAAAGATGGAAAAAAAGTAATTTAGGATTTTTGTGGGATCTAAATGCTCATCATGCAACTGTGTGTTAGTAAGTTACTACAAAAGTAACCTCCTGGATCTTAGGCCTGCCACTACATAAGAGTTTAATGAGCAAAGAGACATTAATAAAGAAATCATTGTAATGAGTATATATAATTGCAAACTACGAAAATTTCTGGGGAAAAACACAGTTCTAGGATAGCTTATTATAAAAAAAAGCCCTAATTTAGTTAGAGGTCTCAGGTGTTCCTTAGGAAGTGATGTTTGGAGGCATTTAACGACTGAAGAGGAATTAATTGGACAAATATAGGGTGTGGGTAGTGGTAGGGGACTAGTGTAGAAAGAAGGAACAGTTGTTTTATGATTAATAAAAAGAGAAGATAGA
This sequence comes from Sturnira hondurensis, assembly GCF_014824575.4. Taxonomy (NCBI): domain Eukaryota; kingdom Metazoa; phylum Chordata; class Mammalia; order Chiroptera; family Phyllostomidae; genus Sturnira; species Sturnira hondurensis. The sequence continues at coordinate 28,809 of NW_028074503.1, read as the reverse complement.
ATAGGAATATATAGGAAATAGCATTAAATTCAAGATTTTAAATTTTATTTATTTATCTTTAGAGGGGAAGGGAAGGAGAGAAATATCAATGTATGGTTGCCTCTCATGAGTCCCCTGCTGGGAACTGGCCTGCAACCCAGGCATGTGCCCTGACTGGGAATCGAACCGCGATTGTGTGGTTCGCAGGCCCGCGCTCAATCCACTGAGCTACACCAGCCAGGGCTAAATTCAAGATTTTAGATTCAGAAATATCTATAAAAGGGGAGATATTGAGTTCATTTTGAAGGAGGAGAAATATTTTGCTGGGTAAAAATGGCAGGCAGACAGTATACTCCACACAGAAGCAGCATTTCCGAAGCTTTATCCAGATTCTTTGGTGCCTGGGAGCCCACAGTATGAAGAAGGAACAGTGTAGGTTAAAATGGAGAAGTAGGTGCAGCTGAATGACGAAGGATGTCAGAGCTGTGCACAATCTTGACTTCTGTTTATGAACAATTGGGGCTATTGAAGTCATCATGGAAGAATAGGATCAAGTTTGCATTTTTGAAATAAATAACACTGCTGGAAATATGAGAAAGGGATTAGGAGTTTAGGTGAGATTGTAACTGAGAAACTAATTAAGGGGATAAGGCAATTATTTTGATAGTCCTTTAAGGAGATGGTAAAGATTTAGGATTGGAGCTATGATTGTGAGGATGAGCAGGATGGAGAGTTGGAAAGATACATAAAATAGTGATACATGGGATATGGAGGATGAGGGAGAGAAATTTAGAATGATGTGAACTTTCTGACTTGATGATTGGAAAGACTGGAAACATATGGAGTTAAGTGTGGCCCTTGCCTTCTCGTTTGAATGTAAAGAAGGAAATGGAGAAAAGGATTTAAATTTAGACATGTTGCCTATGAGGTGGTTAGTTGGAGGCTATATATGAACTCGTGTAATTAGAATTTTCTGTGCTGGAAATACAAATCTGAAAGATATTAGTACATAGGTGGCAGTTGAAGCCCAAGAAATGTCCTCCCCACCCCCATCAATTTCTTCCTCATCTTTTCTCAAGGCTAACTCCTTATACTTTGTGTTTTAGCTTACAAGTTACTTCCTCCAAGAGGCTTTACCTCTTCACTGAATAAGTTAAGTGCTCTCTTCCCATGCTGTCATGAGCCTGTTGACCCTCAGTACCCTCCTTAAATGCTTATCCCCCTGGCAAGATCACTGAGGGCAAGGATTACTTCCGTCTTATTCCCTTTTGCGTATGTAGTGTTTAGCAGGATGCTTGGCACATGGGAGGTGCTTAAGTAATAAATGCTTATGATTGGTTGAATAAAGAATATTGTTAGGAAAAATGAGTACTATGAGAAGAAAACCTCAGGATTAAATTGAGCAAGGGAGGGAGGCAGAGAGAGAGATCAAATAAGAGTAGCATTTAATGTCCTTTAAGAGCCAATTATTGATCTTGCCCATTAATGTTTGTTGTATTTTCTTCTGTCTTTTTTTGGGAGGGGTATGTATTTAAAAAATTAAACATAGTTATCATAGATATAAAATTTTATTTTTTCCACTCAATATTTTAACACAAGCATTTTCCTTATATTTGAATTGTTCTTATTTTTCATTTAAATTTCATTTCATTTTTGTAGGTTAGATAGTACATAAGTTTGTAGGCACTCAAATAGCATTGAATTTATTCATACAGAAATGGTTTCAGAATTTCTATCACTTTTCCTTGTGTACTTTCTCATTCACATGTACATATAGTCATTAAAAAATGTGAGGTTATATATGAAATTTGAATGTCATCCCTATGGACCCTTTTATAGGATGGAGGAGACAAACATGCAAATAATTAATTATAAAAAAAGAATAAGGCATTCTTTAATAGAGGTCTATGCTAAGTACCATGAATCTACAGTGAGAGAGCACCGTACAAATGTTCAATTAAGCTAAATGCCCGCTTCAGAGTGATATTTTAAATAAATTGCAGTGCGTCCTCTTCTTAATTTTGTATAGAAACAATTCTATTTTTTATTTCCCTTTTTAAGCTTTAGAGCATATGTTTGCGTACTTCTCTGCTTAGAGTGAAGGGAAAATGGCATTTATTAATTACTGGTTAGTTACCTGGCATTGTATTAGGTGAAATTATTCATATCACATTATAATCCTCATTATTTTCTTTATTTTTTCTTTTTAAAGTTATTTTTATTTTTAATTGTTAAAAATTATAAATTACAATTTACATTTAATATTATTTTGTATTAGTTTCAGGTGTACAGCACAGTGGTTAGGCAATCATATACTTTACAAAGTGTTCTCCCTTACCCCTATGTTTCCAGTACCCAGCTGGCACTATAGTTTTCAAAAAATTATTGGCTGTATTTCCTGTGCTGTACTTTACATACTCATTAATATTTTGTAAGTGCCAGTCTGTACTTCTCAATCACTTCACCTTTTTCACCCAGTCCCTCACTCTCCTCCCCTCTGGCAACCATCGGTCTGTCCTCTGTATCTATGAGTCTGTGTCTGCTTTGTTTGTTCATTTATAGTGTAATTCGATGTGTAAGTGAGATCCTATGGTATTGTCTTTATCTGACTAACTTATTTCACTTGGCACAATACCCTCTAGGTTCATTTGGTAACATTTCATTCTTTTATGGCTGAGTAGTATTCCATTGTGTAAATGTACCGAAGCTTTCTGATCCACTTATGTCCTGATTGGCACTTGGATTGCTTCCTTATCTTGGCTATTGTATATAATACTGCAGTGAGCATAAGATGCATATATTCTTTCAATAGCATTTTGAGTTTTTTTTGGATATACATCCAGATGTGGAATTGCTGGGTATTAAGGCAGTCCCATTTTTAATTTTTTCAGGAGGCTCTATACCATTTAGCATAGCGGCCGCACCAATCTTCATTCCCACCAACAGTGCACCAGGGTTGCCTTTTCTCCACATCTTCTTCACTTGGTTGTTGATTTATTGATGATAGCCATTCTGACAGGTGTGAGATGATATCTCATTGTGGTTTTAATTTGCATTTCTATGATGAATAGTGATTTCATTGTTTTCTTTAAAATAGATGTAGTTATTCTTGTTTGACAGAAAAAAGAAATTAAGGCTTAGAAAAGTTAAATATCTGCCCCTGATCTATGAGTCACAAGTAAGGAGGTCAAGGGATGAGTATTCAAATCAAGGTCTGTTTAATACCGAAACCTTGTGCTTTTATTGTATTCCAAATATGTAATTCAGTCTGATTCTTAAAGAAGACTAGGATTTAAAAAAGATACTTTTGCATATGTAGAACTTCCATATACCCATATCATATTTCACATATAATGTTTATATTTTTTAGTGCCTGGTAAACCTATTATTTTATTTTCCATACTAATATGGACATGTTATAACAGAAGAAAATGACGTTTGTAGGTAACACAATACTTTCTTTTTAGCAATGGTTTTATCTTGCTTTCCTATGAATACTTTTCCCAGATCTATTAAATAGGAGATTGAACAAGCTTAATGAGTCCCAATCCTCTCAAATGCTTATGGTAGCAGTAATGATAGACAGTAAATCTCCCTAACAAATTACTTGTCAAAGGAAGGAAGAACACAGGAGCACTTGAGTAGTTATCTTCAGTTGTTTTTTATATGTACATTGCATTTTCCCAACTAGGGCAACATTCCTTAGGCAGTTCTTTCTCTTAGTCCTTCTCTTTTCTCTTTCTCTCCTCTGTAGTTTCTCACCAGAGTGCTAGGGATAGACTAAGACCTTGATAAATACGTGTTCAGCTGACAGGAACAGGAGCCAGGGGATAAGCTGATCTCACACTATTGTGTCAGTTGATGAATAATAGTGTGGTCTGTGTGAATAATGTATTTATGTATTCAACTTGTATTAGCAATATCTTCCCTGGCATCTTTCCACCCATGTTCTCACATGGGTAGAAAGATGCATTTGTAGAAAGGCAATCTCTAAAGTGTGCTTATGAATAAAACAAGCAAGAGAAGGCATGTTCTAGGGTAAAAGTGTTAAGGAGTTAATAAAAAATATTTAAACAATTCATCTAACTGTTCTGCTTCATATGTATACACAGCTTATAGATATAGCCAGTCAATAGTTTCTCAGTAGCAATAGCTGAGATTGAAAATAATATAAGATTATAACTTTACTACACCAGTCAGGGCTAGTTTGTGAAAAAAAAATTTTGTTCAATTACAATTGTCCATCTTTTCCCCCATTACTCTCCCATGTTCTGCCCACACCCTATTCAATTTTCCCTCTGCCCCATTGTCCATGTTGGTGGGTCCTTTATACATGTTCCTTTACTTGACCCTTCTGCTTACTTTCCCTATTATCCTCCTCTCCCTGCCCCTATGGTCACTGCCAGTTTGCTCTTTATTTTCATATCTTTGGTTCTATTTTGCTTGTTTGTTTGTTTTGTTTATTAGTTCCACTTAAAGGTGAGATCATATGGTATTTGTCTTTCTCTGACTAGCTTATTTACTTAGCATAATAGTCTCCAGTTCCATCCATGCTGTAACAAATTGGAGGTTTCTTCTTTCTTTCTGCTGTGTAGTATTCCATTGTGTAAATGTGCCACAGTTTTTTGATCCAGTCATTTACTGATGGGCACCTAGGTTGCTTCCAGTACTTGGCTATTGTGAATAGTGCCACTCTGAACATTGGGGTGCATAGGATCTTTTGGATTGGTGTCTCAGGTTTCTTAGGATATAATCCTGGCAATGGAATTGCTGGGTCAAAAGGAAGTCCCATTTTTAATTTTCTGAGGAAATTCCATACTGTTTTCCATAGTGGTTGCACCAGTCTGCAATCCCACCAACAGTGCACTAGGGCTCCCTTTTCTCCACAACCTCTCCAGCACTTGTTTGTTGATTTTGTTATGATGGCCATTCTTACTGTTGTGAAGTAGTACCTCATTGTGCTTTTAATTTGCATCTCTCTGATGGCTAGTGATGCTGAGCATTCTTTCATATATCTCTGGGCTCTCTGTATGTCCTACTTGGAGAACTGTTTATTCAGGTACTTTGCCCATATTTTAATTGGGTTGTTTTTCTTCCTGGAGTGGAGTTCTGTGAATTCTTTATATATTTTGGAGATCAAACCCTTGTCTGAGGTATTATTGGCAAATATATTTCCCATACTGTTGGTTCTCTATTCACTTTGCTGATGTTTTCTTTAGCTGTGCAGAAGCTTTTTATTTTAATGAGGTCCGATCTGTTTATTCTTTCCTTTATGTTCCTTGCTTTAGGGGATATATGTTAGAAAATATTGCTGTACCACTGCTGAAATTATTCCCAAGAATCTTGAAATATCAATCCAAAAGAACCTATGCATCCCAATGTTCACAGCAGCACAATTTACAATAGCAAAGTGCTGAAAGCAACCTAAGTGCCCACCAGTGAATGAGTGGATCAAAAAACTATGGTCCAGTGGAATGCTACATAGTGAAAGAAAGTAGGAGCTCCTACCCTTTGTGATGGCATGGATCAAACTGGAGAGCATTATGCTAAGTGGAGTAAATCAGGTGGTGATTGACAAACACCAAATGATCTCACCTGTAAGTGGACCCTAATCAACAAAACAAGCTAGCAAACAAAATATAACCAGAGACATTGAAATAAAGAACAAACTGACAATAACCAGAGGGGAGGGGATAGAGGAATAATGGGGTGGGAGGGAAGAAGGCAGGTAGCACAGTATAGTCTCCTGGTCAATATATTAAAAAACTAATGATATTTTCTAGGAGGATATTCATAACTCATGGATGCCTTGAGTAGGATATTCCTGTTTTAAGACTGTTTATGGCAAGCAAATCAACAATCGATGGACTTATTAAGCATGGTTTCCTGGTGAATATCATGATGTTATACAACTATCTGAGGGTATAAAATATGTTTCATATGGTCCCCACTATGTGGAGTTTCCTTTGGGATCTCATATGTCATTCCAGGCCAGAGAGCACATGTCCAAAGCAGATAGGAGCAACCTAGAGTGCCAGATAATGTTGTAGACTTATCCCTGCTCTACGTTTGACTTACAATTAATTGTTTTGTGCCTCCTGGAAGTTATGAATGAGTATACATTCACAACTTTGTCATGTATACATGACAAAGTGGAATTAAGGTTGAAGATAGACTAGAGGTTGCTAATCTGCTGACTTTAAAATAGGGAGATTATTTGTTTATTCTTTCCTTGTGTCCCTTGCTCTAGGGGACGTATCAGTGAAGATGTTGCTGTGTGGAATGTCTGAGATTTTCCCATCAATGTTTTCCTCTAGGACTTTCATGATATTATGACTTATATTTAAATCTTTTATCCACCTTGAATTTATTTTTGTGTATGGTGTAAATTGGTGGTCAAGTTTCATTTTTTTTTTGCATGTAGCTGTCCAGCTCTCCCACCACCATTCATTGAAGAGGTTATTTTCACTCCATTTTATGTTGCTGCCCCCTTTGTTTAATATTAATTGACCATAGAGTCTGGGGTTCATTTCTAGGCTCTCTATTCTCTTCCATTGGTCTATATGTTGGTTTGTATGCTAGTACCATGCTGTTTTGATTACTGTGGCCTTGCAATACAGTTTGATATAAGGTATTGTGATCCTTCATACTTTGTTCTTCTTTCTCAAAATTGCTGCAGCTATTCAGGGTCATTTATGGTTCCATATAAAATTTCAAAGTGTTTGTTCTATGTCTGTGAAATATGCCATTGGTACTTTGATAGATATTGTATTGAATCTATAAATTGCTTTGGGTAGTATGGACATTTTGATGATGTTAATTCTTCCAATCTATGAATAGCAATAAAAAAAATAAAAAAAGCACAACTGTATATGAATCAAGACTAATAGATTATATGCAATTTGTTTATTTAAAATCATGTAAAACTATTGCAATTTGTGCAATAAAGAAAAAATATCAACAACAACAAAATATAAAATAGGGAGATTATTCTGGATTATCTGGGTGAATCCAGGGCAATCACAGGATCTTTAAATGTGGAGGAGGGAGGCAGCAGAGTCAGTTTTAGAGTAATGCATTGTGGCAAAGACTTAGCCAGTCATTGCTGGCTTTGAAGACAGAAGTGGCAACAACTCAGGGAATGCAGGCAGTTTCTAGAAGCTGGAAGAGGAAAGGAAATGGATTCTTCCTAGAGCTTCTAGAATGAATGCAACCCTGACAACACCTTGATTATAGCCCAGTGATATCTGCTTCGGACATCTGACTTCCAGAACTGCAAAATAAATTTTTGTGTGTTAAAAAACTAAATTTGTGGTAATTTTTTACCACAGCAATAAGATTCAATACATTTGTAAGATTACTTGCCCAAGCTGACCTGACTATTAAGTGTGTTAAAGGGGGAAAAGAGTTGTCAAGGAACATGTATAAAGGACACATGGACAAAGCCAAAGGGGGGTAGGATCAAGTGGGGATGGCTAGGGTGGGGGGGTAGTGGTGGGGGAAAATGGTGAAAATTTTACTTGAACAATAAAAAAATAAAAAGAATAAATTAAAAAGAAATAAAGCCCACATTTTAAAAAATCCTCAACTGAGGATGTTTATTGATTTTTTTACAGAGATGAGAGAGAGAGAGAGAGAGAGAGAGAGAAATCTGTTGATGTGAGAAACATCGATCAGGTGCCTCCCGTTTGAGATCGACTGGGAAACCCACAACCTAGGTATGTGCTCTGACTAGGGATAGAATCTGCAAACTTTTGGGGTATGTGCTCTGACTAGGAATAGAATCTGCAAACTTTTGGTGCATGGGACAATGCTACAACCAAATGATTCACTTGGCAAGGGCAATTTAAAGCCTGCATTTAAAGCCAGGTTCATCTTACCCCAAAGTCTGTGCTTTTCAGCTGTGTTTCATGAGCTTTGCTCTTACTAACAGATGACCCTATGGAATTTTGTTTTGGATGATAGCAATAGTTACCATTCTCATTTTCTGTTTTTATTCATATCATTTGCATTTGTTACATTCAGGTTCATTGCTTCCCAGTAGGAGGAATAATTTCCACCCGCTGTCATGCCTAGCAGAGATCAGGGTTTCGAAGGGGCTTAAAAAGTAAAATTAAGATCACTCTGAGTATTAATTCAAGCTATGGATATGAGTGATTCTGATTCAGAAGTCATATAAATTAAAAATGTTTGCAAATTTTTGAGAAAGAAAAATTGCTCATCTGCCTAAATTAAAGAAAGTTGAACAAGTTATATAAGCATTCTAGGTTAGTATGCCATGGCTTTAGATATTATGTCAAGAACAATTTTAACCATTTATGAGATTAGGTAAGAAGCATTTTGAGTCAAAATAACTCTTGTTTAAATTCAAGCTCTTAGTTATTTGAGTTATCCTGGAATAATGATCTCTTAGCTTTAATTTCCTGATTTTTTAAATGGGGATAACATTACTAAGGTTCAAATGAGAATTCATGTAGAGCACATTATAATCCATAAAACACTATACAAATATAAGAGGTAATAATTATTATTGTTATGAGATTTGAGAGAGAATACATGAGTCCATTTGAATGCAATTTACTTGTATAAAAATTTGTCTGATTATCATTTCCCTAAAGAATTACTACTGTCAGTTTTGTTTGAATAATTACTGGCTGATCAAGTAAAAATTATGAATCAATTTCAATAACACATTATTATTAGCTTTTGCAAACTAATTTAGAGCATAGAAGTCCCTCAGTGTTCAGAACTCATAACATTTATTGTTTATAACAGTAGTTTACAAGCTTGACTACATATCAACATCACAGAAGGAATTTAAAAAAAATCCTAAGCCCCATGCTGAATACTCCTATTCTGTGTTTTTATAATTAAAAAAATTAATTCCTGATAATGCTGGTTACTATGCAGATTGGGATAGCACTTTATATGCCAGCCTTTTGATATTCGTTAGCCTTATTTAACTTGTTTCCATAGATAATTCTCATCTTTTAAGACATTTTCTCAGTTATGTTGTGAGCTTTGTATCTCAACAAAAGTTGCTTACACCAAATATTGTTGATATTGTTTACACAGGGAAAAGTACTGAATTTCTCACAGGCCACAAGTAGTGGTTTATACTTCAATTATTTGGAGAGATAATAGCAAGTTTTTAATTATTTATAACACATGCTTAGAAAACTTGGAAGTTGAAGAAATGATAGAAATTATCTTCTTCAATCTTCTTTCCCCCCCCTTTATAGATAAAGAAACGTAGTCCAAGAAAAGTTAAAAGGCTCATCTCAGGAGATTCTAGTAGCCCCCAGGACTGGAATTACTGGACCTTGCCTTTTTCCTCTGTTCATGGTAATTGTAGAAAGCATAAATGAAATTTACAAGCAGTCAAATCCCTAACCTTAGCAGAGTTTACTAGAATTTTTGATTCTAAGTAGCAAAATGCAGAGTAGAATTTAAACATTTCCCTTTGAATAGTATATGGTGAATGTGTTAAGCAAGTGTCTACAAAATTTGAGAAGTGAAGAACCATCTGAATCAACAAAAGTGTTCATGACTTTAGTATTTTATGTTTTTCTGCTCTATTGTATATTGCCCAGCAGGGAAATTACTGCAATATTAACTTCCTTTAACATTACTAATAAAACTGATCCAACTAAAGTGAACAAATTGGACATTAAAGTATGTAATAGAAATCATATAAAAAAGTAAAAGAAATTTTCAACCTTGCTAAACCGTGAAGCACTTTTCTACTTAAGGTTTCACACATCCAGATATAGGAAAAATTCCTCTTGTAAAAGTTTTTAAAAGTACACTTTTAATGTTTCAGGAATTACAGGTTTTAGGAGGAAGTTTTTATTTATTCTAAATTCCTTTTTGCTGCTGAAGTATCAAAGATGGTCTGTTTCTTTGTACTTCCTAGTAAACTCTATATTTTAAAAAAGATTTTATTTATTTATGTTTAAAGAGAGGGGAAGGGAGAGAGAAAGAGGGGCAGAAAAACATTGATGTGTGGGAGAAACATCACATTCACCCCAACCAGGGATCAGGCCCACAACCCAGACATCTACCAGCACCTGGAATTGAACTGGCAACCTTTTGCTTTGCAGGACTATGCTCTACCAACTGACCCACTCCAGTTAGTGCTAAATTCTACATTTTTTAAGGCATAGGTGATGTCTTATTCATCTTTGACCTTCTAGTACCTGACTCATGGTCAAGAAATATCTCTTCAATGTATAAAGGACAGATGGACAAAGACAAAGGAGGGTAGGGTCGAGGGTGGGAGGTGGGAATGGCTGGGGTGGGAGGGCTGGAGGGAAATATGGAGGCGACTGTACATGAACAATAATTTTTAAAAAAGAAATATCTGTTCAACTGAACAGATAAGGGAAGAAAACAAAATCTTGAGCATTAGAGTTAAACAATATTTTCCAAATTCAAAGCTTTTTGTCATGTTAGAATTTTATTTATTTACTTATTTATTGTTTTTTAAATATAGTTGTCTCCATTTTCACCTTACCATGCTCCCAGTCCCCCCATCCCCACTTCCCACCATTGAACCTATCCCCTTTGGCTTTGTCCATATGTCCTTTATACATGTTCCTTGATGGCCCTTCCCCATTATGCTCAGTGAAATAATCCAAGTGTTGAAAGACAAATACCATATGATCTCACCTATAAGTAGAACCCAATCAACAAAACAAACAAACAAGCAAAATATAGCTAGGGTCATTGAAATAAAGAACAAACTGTACTTGGACAACAATAAAATAATAAACAAATTTTCACATCCAGTCCAGGAAATAAAGAACAAACTGATTGTAATTAGGGAAGAGCAGGGATAGGGATCATAGGGGAAGGGCTAAAATCAAAGCTGTTTTAATTTCCAACAATATTCCAATGAAAACTTTTTTTGTACTTAAATTTACAGGGAAGTTGGTTTCTTTGCTTTTTTTAATCAGATTTTGATTTGACTTTTGGCAGTGAAATATATAATAATCAAGGGGTGTTAATGTTTTAAAATTTAACCATTAGAGATTATATCATTATTTGAAACAGATGTATTAAAATCAGACTGCTAAAATAAAAATAATAATTAGGGAGCAATAAAAGTCACTATTTTAACCACTACCATGCACTGTCCTAAATAACGAAGGTATAGCAGTGAACCAAAAGAGTCTAAGTCCATACCCTGCTCCAGGAGAAGATAGGATATGGACCCACACAATGTTGGGTGGTAAGTGTGAGGAAGGAAAGCAATGGAGCAAAGGGATGAAGGATGACTGGGAAAGGGCGCTGCCTTTCCTAGAATGGTTACAAAGACTTCTCTGAGGAACTAATATTTAAATCAGCTAAAATGTGATTACTCAGCATAAGTAATTTTGGGGGTAGTGTACGCATTTAAGTTAACCCCTTATTTTTGTAAGACTGGAATAACTGAATATTTTTTAAAATGCCAGATATTTTAGAGTGTCTCTCTATTACAAGTCCCCATTTTATCCTAGTTTTTAGAGTTTGGCACATGATAAGTATTTATATCTATAATTGCTATTATTCTGAGGCACCATGAGGAAATGGAACAATTTTTGACTCCAAGGAACATAAAATCTATTCTTTTTAAATTTTTATTTTTTCAAGTGAAATTTGGATTTAAATTATTTTGTACTAGTTTCAGGTATACAGCATAGTGGTTTTACAGTCAAAGTTATCACTTTACAATGTGATTCTCCCAATATTTCAACTATCCACCTGGGCACCATATATAGTTGTAGCAATATTATTAACTGTGTTCCCTATGCTGTACTTTACACTCCCATTACTCCCTTGTAGTTACCAATTTGCACTTCGTCCCTTTGTCTTTGTCATTCAGCCACCCAGCCTTTCTCTCTTCTAGCAGCCATCGGTTTGTTTTCTGTATCTATGAGTCTGTTTCTATTTTGTTTGTTCGTTTATGTTTTTCTTTAGGTTTCACATATAAGTGAGATTATATGGTGTTTGTCTTTCTCTGTCTGCAAGTACCCCATTTTATAAATGAGGAAACTGAGGCCCCGTTTGGCCAGATCAAATTTTGATGGCTTTCAATTAAAGTCTGGATTCTTAGTACCCAGGCCAATAACCTTCATTACCAAGCTCTTCTCCACCAGTTTTTGCATGAGAAATCTCTTGCAGGAGGATAAAGCAATGCAAATTTGACCTGATAGAGTACGTGAAATATGGGAGGGGCAATGTTGTTTATTTGCAGAGACAATGAGGGGAAATTATGTCATGGACCAATTCTGTATATTTGAGCCTCAGATGTGTTTTCTTAGCAAAAGCTGGTATTGCTGTTTTGTTTTTAGGCCACTCTCTCTACCAAAATGAAGAACAAAATCTGTAGGATAGCCCATAGGGGAAAACTTGGGACTATGTATGGAAAGAAAACTGATTTTTTTGATCTGGATAAAAGTAGGAATAGAGAAGAGAGAGAAGACAAAGTGAGAGCATGGTAAGTGTAGTCTCATCTGAATTAAACATATTAGTTTGAGAGTGAATCTTCTAAATGGATTCTTTAATATTAATTGATACCAAATTAATCTGTGAGTATAATTTTAAACTTTTTCATTATTGAGAGGGCCCTGCCTTCTGATGTGTGGCTCACTGCACATGCTATGGCAAAGAAATTGATAGTGGGATTTTTTTTCGGAATGAAATTGGGATTTTGCACACTGCCAATTCAATTGGATTTTAATGTTTAATTGAGATACACTTACATTAAGGAAAAGACCTATGGAGGGCTTTTGGTAATATGGTTTTGTAACGGGGTGCAGTCAAAAGGAGGGCCCCCCAAAAGGAATTTGGAATGGGGTCCAGAACTCAAGGTGTCCAGAAAATATTAAGATGTCCTCACCCCTTACCACCCCCCGCAAAGGTGTCAGTTGGGGGAAGGGACAAATGGAGCAGGGCCATTGAGAGCTGTTTTGTACAGCAAAGGCTTTGCAGCTAACCTCTGGCATGGTCATTTAACATATTTATAACCTTTAACTGGCGTATAGATATGTTGAATAGCTGTGGCCATGCTCTGAGCCAGGGGAATGGAAGTGACTTCCACCCAATATGTAACTGGGGTCAGGTTCCCGAGTTACAGTGCCTGTGTGAGAGCTTAAAGATGATTGATTCCATGCCAGGAGGCCACACCTGCTCAGACTCACAATTGCAGCCCAGTAAACTTGGAATAATATAGGAATGCTGGCAAATGTGGGAGATTTTAGGAGGAGATTATTTAGCAGATTGTAGGAGGAGTAAGAAATGGGCTGCAAAGGATGACTGGTGTGGGCATTAAAAACCCAGACACTGTAGCCATTGGAGTACCATGTGGGTTTGCCAGAGTGGGGACCCCGCAGCCATGTAAGAAGGAGAGGGAACCATGTGGCTGTGGCTGTGCAGAGAAAGAACCATGTGTTTTTTGCCAGAGTGCAGACCCCTGCAGCTTTGGTAGAAGAGGCCCACGCAGCTTTAGGGTGCTCCCTTTGGCTGCGTGGCCTGGGAAGCAGGAAAGACTTTGCCTGGAAAAATGGTGAAAGAACTCTTTGGCAGTAGGCCATGAAAAGGTGCCAAATGGCTTTGGAGTAATTAGAGATCCTGTGTGGATAGCAACACAGTTGATGGTGCCAGTGGCCTGAAACACGGACGTGTGCTTCTTTTCCTGAGATACTATACCCTGAATTAGGGCAGGGGGAGAAGGAAGCACTGTGGGCATCTGTGGTTATCCTAAAGGACTTTGATATTTTATTTTATTTTTTAAATTTAATTTTTATTTAGTTCTTGTTCAAGTACAGTTTTCTGTCTTATATTCCAGGACTTTGATATTTTAATGGGGGACATTGGGTCACTACTTTAAATATGTATAGCTTTAAATAAACCTTTCCTTTCCTTTACACAAATCTCTGGCATGGAGAGACGTCTTTCCTCTGGCGTTGGACAGACAAGCCCAGTAGGTGGTCCAGATGGTATTAGTATACTGTCCTTGGGGGAGGGCCCTGTTGTTCTGTAACCGTTTTTGGCATCCCTGGGTGGGCCAAATGTTGCCCCCACCTTGGACCTCTGTTCTGTAACAGTTTCAGGTACTGTAAAATGTTTTAATAAACAAGCTTCCAAAGATGTTTTGCTGAATATGAAATATAAAAAGATTCATGAATGTAATAATTTTCAGGGAGTGCTACAAGTTGTTGGAAAAATACCCATTAGGTAGAATATCCTTATTTTTCAAACCCTGAAGCAAAATTCATCTGAGGTGGTTTTTTTTCCTTTATGCTACTGACTCTCATGGTTCTTCTGTGAAACAAATTAAAAATGTGTGTTTTCTAAACAATTGTTTGTTTTATTGTTTAGTACATAATTGTTTTATTATATATCTTCAAAAAGGTATTTAAAGTTCTATGTGCACCACTGGAGTTCAGCATTTCATTGTTCACAACCTTTGGGGTGCACTTTTCTTGCATTTTCCTTTGTGGCACATGGCATAATTGTTCTTTGACAATTCTCATTTTTTAACCTAAAACCAAATTAAAAAAACCCATTGCATATAAATGTAAAAATGAGATGTATGTTTTAAGTATTCCATTTTTGTTAACTGCATTAATGCAGAGCAGATAAGGGCTATGTTTTCTCGTTAATTATTTAAATTTGGGGTATTAAATAAAAATAACACTTGCAAGAAAAACAATATAATTGTGAGAGTAATTCCATAATACCGTCCACTTTTGTTATACATGGTATTGAGTGAATTGAAGTCAAATGAGGAGGAGAAATCTGTTTCAAATACTGTGAAAGAATTCGAAAGACCTTTTATCTGTATATGTATTAAAAACAGTTTATATTACCTTAATGTCACCAAGGTCTTGAAACTTGAAAAACCAGATAGAGTCTGTGATTTCCTTTTCTTTTTAAGATAATTTCCTGGAGTTATGTATCAGAAAGAGGACTGTAGGAGACTATTCTGCTTGGCGTGGACCCAGCCCCCAGTGGCAAACATTTATTGCAAAGTAGCTTCCTAAAATCCATGCTAAACCTTCCAAGGATGAGTGTAGCAGGTTCAACCACTTTTGCCTTTTTCATTTTTAAATATCCCTCTTCTGTGATGTGATTATCGACACTGGCTTCTTTGTTTTCTGTAAAAGGTGAGCACCTAAAGCAACCTGTGCATAGTAAATGAGGACCATCCTGTAATGTGCAGAGAAACCCAATAAAGGCCTGTCATGGCAGAGGCCGCAGCTTTTGCTCCTATTGAGAGAAAAGCCATGCTGTCCCTTTTCCTCCACTGGACTCAGTAGTCTGTATGAATGTCTCATTTCATCCATAATGACATGAACACTGTGGGCCGATGTCCGTATCAGAGAACTGTAAGTATTACATCCATCATTCATTTCCCAGAGGCATTATATTGGAAATTCTATTAGAAGACATGGCCTCTCCAAATGTGGCTCTTAGAAGTTTTTGTTTTTACGTTGTGACTCAAAATATGGCAACTTTCTTTTTGTCTAGCATTCTGTTACTCAAATCTTTCTCTCTTTTTCAATCTTTAAGGAAAATCAAAAACAGTTTTATATACTTTTTTAAATCCATGGAGTTAACACTGACCTCTGTCTTTTTAAAGTTTATCTAGATTCTGTAGTTCATTGACCCTTCAAATACTCATGTACCTCAGAACTTTGGGATTTGGAGAAAGATAGCTGTGTGTGGTTGTCTGATTAGAAATAAATGCATGCATATGCTATTCAGATACTCATTGGAGTCCAGACACATTTATAAAAGCTGTTGACACAAATGGTGGGTTTTACCTCCAGAGCAGACTTGAAGACATATTTCCTGAAAGTGTAAGCCCCATATAACACTTCTAAGGAGCTTAAAAATCTGAGCCTTATGGCATGTAGCAATATTTATGAGTGTTATATCTTCAGGAACTAAAATTGTTAAAGTTAATACAACTAAGGTGTGTAAAACTTGTCTGCATAATACCTAAGAGTGATGTTATTTTTCAGCACATAGGCCATGGTGCATCACCGATTGCATTTTATATCCAATAATAGTCTGGCCTACAAGGAGCAAATATTATGCATTGCACTGATTCTTGATGAAAAAGAGATTCTAAATATCCTCAGACTTCTTGTTTGCTTCTCCAAAATTCTTCAGTTATAACTGAATGCATTGAAAGAAAAATTGAGCAAGATTGTTAAATTCCTTTTGATGGAATGAAAATGAAATGTGTCATTTTATTTCTCCTCAAATCAGGAATTTCTTCTACAGAGAACAAACTGATGGCTACCAGAGTGAGAGGGGGTCGGGGATTGGGTGGAAGAAGTGAAGGGATTAAGTACAGATTGGGGATTATAAAATAGTCATGGGGATATAAAACAGCATAGGAAATAGAGTCAATATTGTTGCGGTGGCTGCTATGGTGCCAGTTGGGTACTGGACTTGTTGGGTGGGGGGGACACTTTGTGAAATGTGTGGTTCTCTGGCCACTGTGCTGTACACCTGAAACTGATACAAAGTGGTATTGAATGTAAACTGTAATTGAAGAACTTGAAAAAATGTAAAACAATAAAAATTAAATAAAAAACAAAAAATAAACTAATTCATACAGCACTTAAGTAACCCTTCTCCCACCCAGAGCTTGGTAAATAAATTTTAAAAAATTAAAAATTAATTAAATTAAAAAATTAATGGAATGCTGCAATGTGGGACTAATTAGATCAGAAGAACTCTGGGCTAAAAATTAAGAAACAAAATCAAGTCCTAGTCTTAACACATGAAAATTTTTCACCTGAGGTAGAACAATTCAGCCTTTTATCTTCGGGTTTTTAATTGGTAAAAAGTGTGTGTGTGTGCATGTGGGTGGTGGGGTAATTGGTGTGTTGTCACCTAAGGTGATACTGACCCCTAAGCAGCATTTTCATTTGTCACAATGATTTGGGATTCACTGGCATTCACCAGTTGCAAGTCTGGGATGGAAAACTTACTGCAATGCACAGGACGATCTTACACAGTGAAGACTTGTGCTGCCTGAAATGCCAGTAAATTCCTGCCTGAGGATGCTGTAGATAATTCTCTAGTTCCACATCTGAATCTCTCTCAGTTCCACATCTGAATTACACAACTGTAGATTAAGTAAAAAAAGCAAGTGCTTGAATTCAAAACCAGAAACATAAAGAAACACTTTAAATTTTTACAAAAAGCTTGAGGCAAAGGTAGTTTATGTGCTTATTTACTAGGAAAGGAAACTCATTTATTGATGTTTCTGTCCCAGCCTTTTTCCCAAATGTAATCACATACATTTTAATGAGAACTATTCAATTTAAGTGTTATTATTATTTTGCCAACCATGAGCCTGAAGGGAGGGTGAACAACCGCTCTAAGATAAACCTGTAAGTGGCACAACCAAAATATTAATTTGACCCTATCTGGCTCCAAACATGGAGCTCTTTCCACACATTATGCTCCCTTAAATTGAAAATAGTAGAGATTAGGGCAGAAAAGTACATGTGTGTCAGGAACCAGACATTATGGACCTTTCCCCCCCATTCCTTGAGTGCTCAATACTCTTACCACTAAGCCTTTGCAAAGATGGTGTCCTTTTTTCTCCTCTCCCTCAACAAGCCAACACACTTTTGTTCTCAGGTCTTGCTTTGTGCTGTACTTCCTCTGGGAATTTTCCCTGACCACATGGAACTTGCTTCAGGGAATCTGCTTTGTGTTCCAGTGGCCTCCTACACTTCCTTAGCCATATACACTGCTTGATTACTGCTGCTGCTTGATTCACCGCCATGCTGGAGATAAACTTCATGAGGACAGGGGTCCCCATTTCCTCAGTTCACAGCATCATATATGTAAATCAATCAATCCATTAATCAATATTGATTATGCTATTACAGTTGTATCATTTTTCTCTCTCCTTTATTCCCCTTCACCCTGTATCCCCCCTCCCACGTGCATTCCTTCCCCCTTAGTTCATGTTCATGGGACATACATATAAGTTCTTTGGCCTTTCTATTTCCCATACTATTCTTAACTTCCCTGTGTCTATTTTGTAACTACCATTTATGCTTATTTCCAGTACCTTTTCCTTGATTTTCCCCCTTTCCCCTCCCCGTTGATAACCCTCCATGTGATCTTCATTTCTGTGATTCTGTTCCTGTTGTTGTTGCTTGCTTAGTTTGTTTTTGTTTTTTAGATTCAGTTGTTGATAGTTGTGAGTTTGTTGTCATTTTACTGTTCATACCTTTGATCTTCTTCTTTTTCTTAGAGAACTCCCTTTAATGTTTCATATAATAAGACCTTGGTGATGATGAACTCCTTTAACTTGACCTTATCTGGCAAGCACTTTATCGGCCCTTCTATTCTAAATGATAGCTTTGCTGGATAGATTAATTTTGGATGTAGGCCATTGCCTTTCATGACTTCAACCATAAAGAAGACATACAGTTGACCAGTAGACATATGAAAAGATGCTCATTATCACTAATCATATAGACTTCAAATTAAAATCACAATGAGCTATCACCTTGCATCTGTCAGAATGGCTATCATCAAAAAATCAAACAAATTTTGGTGGGGATGTGGTAGTGCAACAGTGCATTCCCTTTTGCACTGTTGGTGAGAATATAGATTAGTGCAGCCACTGTGAAAAGTAATATGGAGTCTCCTTAAAAATTAAAAATAGAACTGCCTTATGACCAATGGTTCCACATCACTGGTCAATATGTCTGAAGAAACCAGAGACACTAATTCAAAGGAATACATGCACCCTACTCTCATTTCAGTGTTATTGACAATAGCCAAGATTTGGAAGCAGCCCAATTGTCCACCAATAAATGAATGTATATAAAAAGCTGTGATACGTTTACATAGTGTAATACTACTCAGCTGTGTAAAAGAATAAAACCTTACCTTTTGTGATGACACGGATGGGGAGACTGTTATGCTAAATGAAATAAGCCAGTCAGGGAAAGACAAGTACCATATGTTTTCATTTTTATATACAGTCTAATGAACAAAATAAACTAACAAACAATATAGAACCAAACTCAATAGAGAGAACAGACTGACAGATGTCAGAGGGGAGTGTGGTTGGGGTGCTGAGTAAAAAAGATGAAGAATTTAAGTGAAAAAACCCCACCCCTGATAGACATAGGCCACAGTATGGTGATTACCAGAGGGAAAGGGGGTGGCGGTGGTTGAAGAGGGTAAAGGGGGGATTAAAAGTGATGGACTGAGACTTGATTTGGGGTGGTGAATACACAATACAATATACAAATGCTGTTGTAGAATTGTACATCTCAAATCTGCATACTTTTGAAAACCAATGTCACACTAATAAATTCAATAATAAGGAAAAAAAGGTGAAAAACCTTTCTGTGTAGTCATTAGATCCATAGGCTTTTGGAGCTATATTTGGAGATGTGAAAAACCCATTGCTTATTTTCTAAAAGGATAAAACAATTTACTTTTCAAAGGGTAGATAATATTTTTAAGAAATGTATTTTTGTAGTTGGTAGAAATTTGGAGCTGGAACAAAAAGATAATCAATTCAATAATTTTATTTTGATAGAAGAGGAAATAGAGGCTCAGAGATGATACATGGCTTGCCTAAAGAAAAAAGTAGCCAATGGCAGCATTAGAAGATCTTAGTTTTTCTGAGTCCTAGATGCTTTTCCTACATTTTTTAACAACATAGTTTATACTGACAAACATCATCAGGAAAAAGTTAAACAAGTTTATGATTGATTCATTTTCTACTCAATTGGCATGGAGTTCAAATACTGACTTCAGGCTTTAAACATGTGTTGTTTAAAAGCCAAATTAACACACAGTAAGAATATGAAGATGATTTCTCTTTCCTGGAAATTTTAGGTTGTCTGGGATACAACACAAGGGCTGCCAGGTCATCCAAAGCACATGCAGAAGCATGCCAAAGCAGGCTCCCGATTGGCCCAGCCTCCTGGGTCTCTGTGGGCCTCATTAATTTGATGTGCTTTGCTTCTATGACAATAGAACACTTGCCTCATCAATTACTTGCACCTGCTTGCAACATTCAGCTTGTGACACTCCCCCTCTTCTTTAGGGTCTGGAAATAACTGGGAAAGAAAAGCCTTGTTGAAAGGAGACAACTCCAGATTTGTGTTCCCTTTGCATCCAGTAAAGGGATATAGATTTCTCTCAAATAAGTAATGGTGAACTTATCCATTAAAAGTCTATTTTTTTTGTAATATGTGTGACTATTCAAGCCTTAATTTAAAAAGTTCAGTTATACTTGACTTGCAGTATTATATTAATTTCATGTGTAACTGAGAACACCCAAGTTTAAAGAACAGACAGGCTCTGACATAATTTCCATTTATCTCTCTTATCTTTTTAATGGAGGTCTTTTATTTGTTTGCTTCCAGTAACAAGATAGGCAGTTTAATTTCTCTAAGCTTAAAGGCATTATACCAGTAATCCGAGTATACTAAGATAGAGTAATCTCGGATGTAGGTTCTTGCCTTTCATGACTGTAAATAGTTCTTTCCAGCCTCTTTTTGTCTGCAAGATTTCTTTTGAGAAATCAGCTGATAGTCTTATGGGAACTCCTGGGTAGGTTACTGTCTATTTTTGTCTTGCTGCTTTTAAGATTCTCTCCTTATCTTCAATCTTGGGTAATGTAATTATGATGTGTCTTTGTGTGTTCTACCTTAGGTCCAACTTTTTTGGGACTCTGACTTCCTAGACTTCCTGGAAGTCTATTTCCTTGCCAGATTAGGGAAGTTCTCCTTTATTATGTTTTCAGATAAGTTTTCAATTTCTTGCTCTTGCTCTTCTCCTTCTGGTACCCTTATGATTTGGATGTTGGAACATTTAAAGTTGTTCTGGAGATTTCTAAGCTTCTTCTCATTGTTTTGAATTTCTTGTTTCTTCTTTCTGTTCCAGTTGAATGTTTATTTCTTCCTCCTGCTTCAAATCATTGATTTGAGTCCAGGTTTTCTTCTTTTCACTGTTAGTTCCCTGTACATTTTCCTTTATTTCACTTTGCATAGCCTTCACTTTTTTCTCTATTTTGATACTATACTCAACCAATTCTGTGAGCATCCTGATTACCAGTATTTTGAACTCTGCACCTGGCAGGTTGTCCATTTCCTCATCACTTAGCTCTTTTTCTGTAGTTTTCATCTGTTCCTTCATTTGGGCAATATATATATATATTTTGTCTCAGAGCACCTGTTCTGTGGAAAGGGGTGGAGTCTTAGGTGTTTGCCAGGGCAGGCAACCAGACTTGCTGAATTGTTGTGCTGTATGTGGGGGAGTGTCCTGAGAGGGAATAATGCCACTCACTACCTCCATGCTAGCCCCACTTTCCAACAAACTCTCCTGTGAGACTGGGAGTTTCTCCTGCCTTCGCAACCCCCCAAGGATTTTACAGCTAGAGATTTTGAGTCTTTAGTTTCCCAGTCAGCCAGCCACCACCTCTCTTGCACAATCTGCAGCCTTGCCTCACAACCTCTCTGCCTGTCTGCCTGTCTCTATCCCTCCTACCAGTCTGGATGAATGTTTCTTTAACTCCTTGGTTGTCAGTTTCATGCAATTTGATTTTCTGTCAGTTCTGGTTGTTTATTATCTTTAAATTGGTTGTTATACTTCTTTTGGTTGTGCAAGGAAGTGAAGCTTTTGTTCATACATATCAATCTTGGCTGGACTCCCCTGAAGTTCTTTTTTTTCTTAAATAAATCCTCTTAACATGCCATACAATAATGGTTTGGTGATGATAAACTCATTTAGTTTTCTCTTGTCTGGGAAACTTTATCTGTACTTGATTCTAAATGATAGCTTTGTTGGGTATAGAAATCTTGGCTGTAGGTTCCTGCTTTTCATGACTTTGAGTACTTCTTGCCAATTCCTTCTAGCCTGCAAAGTTTCTTTTGAGAAATCAGAGTATAGACTTATGGGAACTCCACTGTAGGTAAGTACATTTTCTCTTGCTGCTTTTAAGATTCTTGATCTTTAACTTTTGGCATTTTAATTTGGAGTGGGCCTCTTTGTATCTAACTTGTTTGGGACTCTCTGTGATTCCTGAATTTGCCTATTTATTTTCTTCATTAAATTGGCAAGTTTTCCTTCATTATGTTTTCAAACAGATTTACAATTTCTTGCTTTTTCTCTCCTTCTGGCACCCCTATGATGTGAATGTTGGACCTCTTGAAGTTGTCCCAGTGGATGCTTATGCTCTCCTCATTATTTTAAATTTCTTTTTTTGTTGTCATTGTTCTGATTGTTTGTTTCTTACTTCCTTATGTTCCATATCATTGATTTGATTCTCAGCTTCATCCACTCTACTGTTGTTTCCCTGTAAATTGTTCTTTATTTTAGTTAGTGAATTCTTCATTTCTAACTAGATCTTTTTTTATGCTGCTGAGATCCTCACTAAGTTCCTTGAGCATTTTTATAACCAGTGTTTTGAACTCTGCATCTGATAGATTGCTTATCTGCATTTTTCTTAGTTCTTTCTCTGGAGTTTGGATCTGTTCTTTCATTTGGGCCATGTTTTTTTCTTCCAAAATGCATTTATTTAATCACAATATTACATCATCAATAAAAATTTAAAATGATAATTCCTTAGTTGCAACTTTTCTGCAAGACAATGGAGACTACATAGATGAGGTAGCCAAAATACATCTATTGATAATGAATTATACTTGCTATAGTATAAGTACATAAAAGGAATCACGATCAAATGTAGGATCAAATTTTTATTCAATTTTTACCATTATATGTATGTAATAAAGCTTATAGATGCTCCTATTCAGTAGAACTTTCTGTGACTAGATTTCTGTGTGACTGTTTCAAGTGTTAAGCATGCAATATTAAATTGTAATACAGTCTGAGTTTTTCATTTACTCCACAAATACTGCCAGTAAAAATTTGGGGGCACACATAATTCTAGAAACTGCTATTGAATATTTTCTATATAAGTTTTCTTTTCTTTTTTGTTTTAAAGGTTTTATTTGTTTATTTTTAGAGGGGAAGGGAAGGAGAGAGGGAGAGAAATATCAATGTATGGTTGCCTCTCATGCGTCCCCTGCTGGGAACTGGCCTGCAACCCAGGTATGTGCCCTGACTGGGAATTGAACCGTGATACTCTGGTTCACAGTCCCTCGCTCAATCCACTGAGCTATACCAGCTAGGGCAGAAGTTTTCTTTTCCATTAGGTAACAGGTTCCCCTAAAAACATTTCAGTCTAATTTCATAATCTGCAAGTCCTTTTGCATTATTAAGACTCATTTATCTCTGTTTATCATTTCAGTTTTATATTTGATTAAAAGCTATGGAGTTCTATGTGGAGGGCCAATGGGACTCATTTGGGGAAACAGATAAAGAACATTACCCTCATCACAGAAAATTCTACTGGGCCATGTTTCTTTGTCTTCTCATTTTGGCAGCCTCCCAGTGTTTGTTTCTGTGAATCAGGTAGAGCTACTTTGACCCAAGTATTGGTAGTGTGGCCTAATGTAGTAGGTGTCTATAGGGCCCAGTGGTATAGCCTCACTTATCACTCAAGGTGTGCACTCAAGGTGCACCCTTCATGTGCGCTGAGTACACCCATCTCTTGTAGTTGAGTCTTGGTTGCTGTTGGCATGTCAGTGGGAGGGATTTACCAGGCCAGTCAGCTGCAACAATTGGCTGTGATCACTGATGACCAACCTCTACCTTTTGTGGATCAGCTGTGCAGGTGCAAGTTGGTGGTGCTCCAACATGGTCTGTAGCTATCCCCTGGGTGCACTGCCCCTGGGGCTTCCTGGTGGGTGGAGGCCAAGGTCAGCCCTCACCTGTGTTTTTCCTGGGGCTGCCCTGCCTAGGTTATAAAGCAATCTGAGATGGCTGCTACTTGTGGTGTGCTTGGAGATTCCCAGGCAAAGCCAAGCTGTGAATCTAGGCTGGCTGTTTCTTGTTTGAGAGGATTTAGGAAATTGTGAAGCATGAGCCAAGATCAGCCAATCATATGGAAAAGCAGCTTGGCTGGGTCTGTAAGTTGGGTGGGGTCAAGTATCTGGAAATCTACAATGTGGGCCAAATAGTGTTAGCCAGGTTGATGGAGTCTCAATTATGGCACCAGCTTACTGGCTCTATGGAGAGGGAATTAGAACAGGGACAATAGCCTCTGCTTGCTTGTATGCCAGGCACTTCAGTTTCTTCCTGTATATCCCTGGTGCCTTTCAAGCTGCTATGCCAGTGCTGGAGCTCAGAGGGAGTGAGTCCTGAGTAGGTGAGTCTGTGTGGAGGTTCTTTAAGAGGAACTTCTGGGAGCTCTAGCAGTTTCTTCTGCAGACTCAATTTCCTTTGGATTTTGAAGTTATGAGTTGAGGGGACTTATCTTTCTGTCACTGGAATCCTGGGCTGGGGCATCTGGTGTGGGGTTGGGACTCCTTGCTCCTGAGCTATCCCTCCTGAATTTTTATTCACCACATGTGGGTATGGGACTAACCTGTTCCATGTCTGCACCCCTCTTACTAGTCTGGATGGATGTGGTTTCTTTAATCCTGTAGTTGTCAGACTTCCATTCAACTTGATTTGTGATGGTTCTAAATTATGATGGTTGTTCTATAATATAGTTGTAATTTTGGTATGGTTGTATGAAGAGCCAAGCCATGTCTGCCTATGCTGCCATTTTGACTGGAAATCTGGGCCTTTGTGTTACTGTTCCTTTATTTTGAAGAACTTTTGCCTCCCTCTCCCCAATTTCCATTTATTTGCCTCAGTATTTCCTATTCATCCTTCAGTTTTTGGTGTCACTTTTTTCAGGAAGCCTTTCTGACTGCCCCAGGTTGTGCTAGATACTGTCAATCCCTTCCACACAGTCCAAACCACTCTACAGTTCCTTTTTCAAGGCCTTCATTATTCTCATTTGTATTATACATTGATTCACTTCTTTGTCTCCACCACTAAAATGTACACTTTTATGCCTCATTTTGCCTCATTTTGTGACCCGCAGGAGCAAGACAGCCTGGCATAACAAAGATATTCAATAACATTTATTAAATAAATAAATAAAGAATCTCTAATCTCTCACCTTCTGCTCACCAAAATTTTCAATAATGACACTTTATTTTGTTAATGTCAAAGGACAACTGTTTGTTGGTAAATGGAATATTTAATAATGTTTCCCTTTGGACCAGTTGTTATCAATTTTAATGCTGTCTCCCATCAAAGATGGAGATTAGCAAAGAATTAAACAAATGGGGCCACCATTCGCTCCTTGTCTATCTTATTGCATGGATACTTTCTGTAAAGACAGCTATTGATTTCTACTATTAGACTGCCAGGAAAGCCAGAAATAATTGCTTTAGGAATTTTGTCCATGAATATTTCCTCTTAATTTCCCAGGAGAAAGACCAGCTGTTCCCTGTCTCTCAACAAAAAATTAGAGCTGGTAAAATTAGCATATTCATAAATACTTTTAAGAAAAGTATGATTTCTCTGATTTTGGGGTCATGAAGAAGCAAATTACAAAAGTTAAGTTTCTGAAAGATTTATATATTATATCACACATAATCTGTAATGTGTATAAATCAGTAAAGCAAAGATAGAAGTAGAAAATATATTTGCTCTGTGAAAACACTACCATTCCTATTTTAAAAATATTTAATGTTTTTCAGGGTTTGGTAAACTTGCAACTGTGCTTGTCATCCTTCTTAATTAGCAGCTATTGGAAGAATCCTAATCATTAAAAAAAAACTCTCTGTAGTTTTTTATTTACAGTTTTTACCCCTTTTCTCATAAATAACTGAAAGTTGAATAAGAAATTTTAGAGTTGGAATGAGACAAACATTTGACTGAGATAACCAATGATCCTCTTTCTCTAAAAAATAATATATGGGTGGCTGTGTTACATACAGTTTTGTTATTTGACCCTATATCAATTGTTACCATTTAACCATTTCAGAGGTGTATTTTAGATACATTTAAGAATTGGTTCACAAGCTCAAGAAATGAAAAACACTTGGATATTTGTATTAGGTGTCTTTTTTATTTGTTGGGGTTTACATCATAATTCAGGAAAAGTAAATTTCCATTTTATTTCCTGTCTCAAAAATAAACTAAAAGTCATCCATTTTGTTAACGTTTAGTAATTAGTATATTGGAGCTGCTCTCTATCGGCTGGTAAGAGCTGATTCTTTCTATGTCAATTTCAGTGATGTTACATTGGTAGTTTAAAATGGGCTGTGTTGGGAATGTTTGCACCATGGAAATTGGCAAATGCCACCAAATAGGAGTTTTTCTCCCCTCAAAAAGCAAGTTGTTTTATCATTTACTAGCATGGCATTGCATACTGTGTTTGTGTGTTTTATTTGTTTTATTTGTTTCCAGTATCCCTTCATTTGAGGAAGAGATTCTGGTATGGCTTTAAGTCCCAGAACCCCCATCCCTTTACTTACACAGGTAGATTACAATATTTATCAGTTCTATGAATATATCTTTTGTGTATGCTTTCATTGTCTCTAGGAGATGTTACTTTACTACTTACTCTTTCTTTTCTTATTTTAATTTTTCATGAAATCTGAGAGATGCAAAAATATGCTGTGGCCACTGGCATCTCTCCATAATTATCCTCTTCAATTACATTGAAACAGATTCAATAATAATTTTTGCATATAAAAAGTTATTAAAGTTGTTTCTTGAATTGGAAACAGGTTGATAATAGCTGTCAATAATATGCATATACTAAAGTTCTCATACTGTTTCTCCTTGGAGATTCATGTCCTTGTAATTTCTCTTTTTCCAGAAACTTTCTGTTATATTTATCATATCCTTAGGTAAACTTGATAATTTGGATCTCTTCTTTATTTTGGATGTATCTGAACCTGTTAGGAATAGTAATTATGAATACTAATTACATTTTTAAACACCTCTAGTTAGTGCAAAAATTTTCATGTTAAAGCAGTTTTAAATGTCTTTCCTCAAGTTCTATGTTTTTGTTAATGTTACTTTGGTTATATCACAAAATAATTCTTAGTGCTTAGAATAACAAAATAATCTAAACAGAAAATATATTTTATTTTGAAAACATTAAAATAGAGCAAGTATGACAATTTCCCCCTTTCATTTGGAGAAAAATTTTAGGCTGCTATGTGATCTACTTATTCTTTCTTTTCTTATTTAAGGAAAATGTATTGTTTTTTAAGGTGTTGTTTAAGGAAAATGTATTGTTTTTAGATCTTATGACAGATTCAATTTTTTTTTTAATTTGAAAAACATTTGCTTTTCAGAGATTTTCTGTATTATGTGCATTCTGAAATTCATGTACATATAAAATATAGTGTTTATTGCTAAAGTGAATCTCTTTTTTATCTTTTCTCATTCAAAAGACAAATACATAATCTCAGCTTATGCAGAAACAAGATATCACTGAAGTTTTTGGCCAGTTGAATCCGACAAAGTCTTAAAAGGTAAAACAGTTATTTTTGTTTTTATGAATCCATGTTCTAGTAATTCATGTCAGGGCAACAAAGAATGAAAACTATATAGACCAAATTAGTATTTTTCTTTTAAAAATAAGATTTTATGTATTTATTTTTTAGAGAGAGAGAGAGAGAAAAGAAGAAAAAGAGGGAAAGAAACGTCATCATGTGGTTGCCTTTTATGCACCCCCTACTGGGACCTGGCCTGCAACCCAGGGATGTACCCTGACTGGGAATTGAACTGATGATGCTTTGGTTTGCAGTTCACACAGTCAAGAGCCACACCAGCCAAGGCTAAACCAAACTACTTTCAATAATATTGTTTTAACAAAATTGTAGCTGATTATCGATTATGCATATTTCTCTGTTTTAGTAGAGTTCTGTTTATTGACTTTTCAGCAGATATTAAACAATATTACACTGCGATCCTTTGTTCACACACCTCATTGACCTCCTTTATTTTTTCTGAAATTTATTTAATTGTTCAACCACAGTTTTCTGTCTTTTACTCCCATTCCAGCCTCCCCCCACCCAGTGCTCCCCACCTCCCTCCCATTTCCACCATCCTCAGTTTTTGTCCATGTGTCCTTTATACTTGTTCCCATGAATCCTTCCCCTTTCCCCCTGAAATTCCCTCCCCTCTCACCTCTGGTCACTGACAGGCTGTTCTCTATTTCAGTGTGTTTGGTTATATTTTGCTTGCTTGCTTGTTTGTTTTGTTGTTTAGGTTCCTGTTAAAGGTGTGATCATATGGTATTTGTCTTTCACCGCCTGGCTTATTTCACTCAGTATAATGCTGAATTCCATCCATGGTGTTGCAAGGGTGAGGAGCTCCTTCTTTCTTTCTGCTGCATAGAATTCCATTGTGTGAATGTATCATAGTTTTTTGATCCATTCATTTACTGATAAGCACCTAGGTTGCTTCCAGCACTTGGCTACTGTAAATTGTGCTGCTATGAACATTGAGGTGCATAGGTTCTTTTGGATTGCTGTTTCAGGATTCTTAGGATATAATACTAGCAATGAAATTGCTGAGTCAAAAGGCAGGTCAATTTTTAGTTTTCTTAGAAAATTCCAACCCATTTCCATAAGGGTTGTACTAGTGTTCAATCCCACCAACAGTGAACTAGGGTCCCCTTTTCCCCACAACCTCTCCAACATTTGTTGTTTGTTGCTTTGTTTTTGATGGTCATTCTAGATACCAGTATAAAGTGGTATCTTATTGTGGTTTTAATTTGTTTCTCTCTGAGAGCTAGTGATATTGAGCATCTTTTCATGTGTCTCTGGATCCTCTGTATGTCCTTGGAGAAGTGTCTGTTTAAGTCCTTTGCCCACTTTTTAATTGGGTTGCTTGTCTTCTTAGAGTGAAGTT
>NW_028074502.1:0-5852 GCF_014824575.4 Sturnira hondurensis | reverse complement strand
GGAATAAAAACATGGTAGCATCAACTGATAAGACACTGGAATAGTTTTCATACTTCCTCCCCAAAATATTTAAATGCTGTCAATATATAATGGTTAAAATCCTGAGTAATTATACATATTTACACACCATCCACTTCACATTTGAAGCACACTTTTTAAAAAAAGTACTGATTAATGTTTTTAAACTTTGGGTGATTCTCCATAGTAATTATTCTGCTTTAGAGCAATCCCTGAAACCTATCATTATGTGAATTATAATGTTCTGAGACTCTTTTCCCATTATATATTTCCCTGAATTTTTATGCCTTTCAAGGCACTCTCACCTATAAATTCTTTGGGGTTACGGGAACTGTGTAATTTCACAAAAGTCATTCATTCTTTGTGAATGTGGATATCCACCCCAGTGTGCAATTCCCTGATATATAATGAGGCTGCAGGTCCACCTATACCATTTTCTACAAGTTCCCTTCTAATCATTTTTTATACTGAGAATTCTTATATACCTCACAAATAATGAATGTTGAAAGAAAGTGCTTTAAATGTTCGGTATGTTTTGAATGTACATTAACAACTGGCCACAGTTTCTACCTTTCCAGATTTTCTTCACATGGTGTCTCTCATATTGGGTAAGATAGCTCTGATGACTAAAACACTGGTTATATATACTACTTTTGCACCATTTCTTCTCCAGCATGCATGACCTGATGTCAAAATATTTTGTCGCATAGTCCACCTTTATAAGCCTTATTTCCAGTATAAATTCTCTGAATCTTAGTAAGTGTTGAAAGTGGCTAAAAGCTTTATCCCATCATGCACATTTAAAAGGCTTCAATACAGGAGTAGGAAGAAGATGGCGGCAAAATACGACAAAGGATTTCGCTTCCCTCCAGGCGCAGGAGAAAAACCAGGCTGATCTCCAGAGGAGTGCAGCAGATACTCAACAGGGACCCAGCATATAGGAAGGCAGGACTCCAGAAAGTGTAGCGGACACTGAATGACCAGAGGTTGAGGAGAGGAGGCGACTGCAGATCATCAAGGTACAAGGGAACAGCGCAGAGGCTGCAGGCCCTCCACCAGGCTGTGCCAGGGCCCTGGCTGGGTTGTCCCGATCTCTGAGAGATGAGGGCTGGCAACAACAACCCTGGAAGTGAACTAGTCACCGGCACCCTCCCTAACCAGCAGGGCACACATTGGAAAACACCAGGAGAGATCAGTTTGTCTGTAGTGGCAGAAAGAGGAGTGAGCATTGGGAAGCAAACCAGAGAGCTCTGATAACTTGTGGAGTCAGGCTGTGGTTGCCAGCTTGGGGAACTGAGTCGCCCTTGTGTTCCCACAATCTCAGAGAGCTGCAGGGTACTGGCAGTGCTCCTGGAAGAGTGCCAGTTGCCAGCTCCATGCCTACCCAGCCAGGGGCAGACTGAGAAGCACCGGGAGTCAGGCTGTGGCTGCCGGCTTGGAAGAATTGTTAGTTGCCCTGTGTGTTCAGCCACAGCACTGGGAAAGGTCCAAGCCCAAGCCTGTGAGACCAGGAAAACCTCGCTGGCAGTGTGTACTCTCAAGCCAGGACAGGGCTGGGAAGCCTGGGGGAAAACCTGCTCTCAGTGAGGCACAGGAGATTGGCCACAGTCTGGATCTTGGGAGGGCACTGGCGAGACCAGCTGAGTTAACCGAGGTGAGAGAAAGGCCACACTAATAGCTCCCCAGAATGCTGCAGCTAGTGAGACCAGAAGAAAATATTTGACCAGCTGGAAACCAACAAGAGGAGTAGGTAGAACCAGAGAACACCAAGATACCTACAGGAGACTGCACCACTGAATTTCACAGGCATCCTACCACAGAAGTTCACACCATAAACCCAGGGAACCAGAACAGATCACTTAAACAAGCTGAGGCCAACAAGAAGAGCATCACAAACAATGGGAAGACAAAGAAACAATCCCCAAATGAAAGAAAAGGAGGAAGTCTCAGAAAGAATGTTACATGAAATAGAGGCAAGCCAACTATCAGATATTGAATTGAAAGCACTGGTTATCAGGAAAATCAAAGTGGTTACAAGAAGCTACCAGAAACTACAGGGTACCTACAATGAACTCTCTGCAAACTATACCAACATGAAAAAGGAAATAGAAACTATAAGTAAAGGCCAAGAGGAACTGAAGAATACAATTTCTGAACTGAAGAACACAGTAGAAGGTATGAAGAATAGAATCAATGAGGCGGAAGATCCCATAAGTGAGATCGAAGACAGGATAGAAAGAATCTCCCAGAAGGACGAAGTATCATTTGCCAATGATACCTCAGACAAAGGTTTAATCTCCAAAATATACAAAGAATTCACTCGATTCCAATCAAAGAAGATGAGCAACCCAATTAAAAAATGGGCAAAGGTCTTGAACAGATATTTCTCCAAGGAGGACATACAGAGGATCCAGAGGCACATGAAAAGATGCTCGATATCACTAGCTATCAGAGAGATGCACATTAAAACCACAATGAGATACCACTTTACACCAGTCAGAATGGCTATCATAAACAAAGAAACAAACAACAAGTGCTGGAGAGGTTGTGAGGAAAGGGGAAGCCTAGTTCACAGTTGGTGGGATTGCAGACTGGTACAACCACTATGGAAAACAGTATGGAATTTTCTCAGAAAACTAAAAATAAATGTGCCTTTTGACCCAGCAATTCCACTCTTAGGAGTATATCCTAAGAACCCTGAAACACCAGTCCAAAAGAACCTATGCACTCTGATGTTCATAGCAGCACAATTCCCGATAACCAGGAGTTGGAAGCAACCTAGATGCCCATCAGTAAATGACTGGGTCAAAAAGCTATGGTACATTTACACAATGGAATTCGATGCTGCAGAAAGGAAGAAGGAACTCCTACCACTTGCCACATCATGGATGGAACTGGAAAGCATTATGCTGAGCGAAATAAGCCAGGCAGTGAAAGACAAATACCATATGATCTCACCTTTAACAGGAATCTAAACAACAAAACAAACAAGCAAGCAAAATATGATGAATGACAATCAAATACGGAACAGGTTGACAGGGTCCAGAGAGGAGAGGGGAGAGAATCATGGGGGAAAAGGGGAGGGTCTCACATGAATAAGTATAAAGGACACATGGGCAATAACTAAGGGTGGGGGGAGGAAATTGGAGGGAGGTGGAGAGCAAAGGGCAGGGGGCGGGCAGGGCTGGGAATATAAGACAGAAAGCTGTACTTGAACAATAATTAAATAAAAATATCTGGTCAAATGAAAAAAATAAAAGGCTTCAATACAGTACAAATATACTTTATGATGAATGAGCACTGAGGTCTTTTTAAAGCCTATACCACATAAGGTACATATATGAGGCATACCTTTGTTGTGAATTATTTGTATTTGCATAAGGTTTGAGCTCTGTAAAGACGTTTTACAAGGCGCTCAAAACTTACAAGGTGGCTCTGATTTATGAATTTTTTTGAAGCCTAGAAATGTTATACTACAGGTTAAAGGCTTTACCACATATTTCACATATATAAGGCTTCTCTCCAATATGAAATTTCTGATGCTGATTAAGGGTTGAGGTCGAGCTAAAGACTGCCACATTGAGGATATTCACCAGGTTTCTATCCAGTGTAAATTTTCAGTTGTTGAGTGAGGTGTGAGATCTGGCTGAAGGCGTTCCCACAGTGTACATTCATAAGGCTTTTCTCCACTATGAATTTTCTGATGTGTGAGTGTTGACTGCCACCCGAAGGATATGCCACATTGTGTACATTCATAGGTTTCTCTTCAGTATGAATTTTCTGATGGCGTATAAGGGTTGACTGCCACCTACAGGCTTTGCCGCATTGACTACATTCACAAGGCTTCTCTCCAGCATGAATTTTCTGTTGTTGAGTAAGGGTGGAAGTTCTCCTAAAGGCTTTGCCACATTGAGTACATTCATAATGCTTCTCTCCTGTATGAATTTTCTGATATTGAGTAAGTGTTGACTGATGCCTAAATGATTTCCCTCATTGAGGACCTTCATTACTCTTCTCTTCAGTATGAATTTTTTGATGATTCGTAAGGTGTGAGGTCCTGCTAAAGGTTTTACCACATTTTGTGCATTCATAAGGCTTTTCACCAGTATGAACTCTCTAATTACACCTCAGGTTTGAGGACCATGTAAATCCTTTACCACATTGTGTACAATTATAGGTCTTCATTCCAGAATGAATTGTCTGATGTTGTGTATGGTTTGAGGACCACCTAAAGGCTTTGCCACATTGTCTGCATTCATAAGGCTTATCTTCAGTATGAATTTTCTGAGCTTGTGTAAGGTTTGAAGACCTCCTAAATGCTTTCCAACATCTTCTACGCATTGGAGAGTTTTTACTTTTGTGAATTCTGTGATGCTGAGAAATATTATAGGGCTTTCCAAACGCATTGCCACATTCACTACATTTGAAAATTTTCTCTCCTGTATAAATTTTCTGATTATCGTTAACACCTGAGGACTGGCTAAATGTTTTAGCCCATTCTCTACATTTACCAGGGTTGTGTCCCATGTGAACTGTTTGATAATTAGAAAGGGCTGATGTAATCCAAAATACTCTGCCACGTTCTTTACAAAATTCAGGCTTCTGTCCAGGATACATTTTTTCATGTAGATTTACACCTGAGAACCAATGACCTGTTATACCGCAGTCTTCACATTTATGTTCTTCTCTTCAACCTCTTTTGTGAAGTGTATTTAGATTTGATATTTGTTTGAAGAATTCCCTGCATGAAAAATATTTGCTAACTTTAACCCTGACAACAATATTCATTTCTTCAGTTCTATTTGATGCTTCCTTTAAGCACTGGATAGTTTTACTCTGCTTGTTTGACTTCTCCTCAATAAGAAAAACTTGATGAGTATTGTGATTTGACATCTGGACAAAGATGTCTCCACCTTCATAATAGCTGTCTGGAAGCTGACTCTTTGGCTAGACTAAGTTAGGTTTTGACTCATGGGTAAAATCGTTCCAATGTTCACTGCATTGACTACTTCTTTCCTCAAAACACATACTCTGCTAAACATTGAACATGGAAAGACCTTTACCGGTATCTATAATTTCATTAGACATGTGCACTTATTTTTAAATAACCATGCTGGGATCCCTATAAAACCACATTGGTTCTATTAAACATCATGCTTCCGTTCAAGCAAATATTATGGTGGAATAGAAGAAAATATTATTTCTACAAAAGTACAGCATTTCCTGAAGAAAGAGTATGTCAAATTGATCACATTTTAGCTTTTTACATGCATTCTAAATGACTACGTTGTACAAATTATTGACTGAAATCTTATTCCCACTCCACATTTTAAACAACTCACACGATTATCCACATCACAAATTATAAGATATCCCAGATTTTCCAGACTGTCTTTAGAACACGGGCGTCAAACTAATTTTCACCATTGGCCACATTAGCATCACAGTTGCCTTCAGGAGGGTGCATGTTATTTTTAGGAAACATGGAAATGTTAATACTATTTATCTAAGGGCAAGTACTTTGGTGCTGCCTCCAGCTAGCAACAAGTTTCTCAGTTGGACAAAAGAAGGTTGAGGACAGATTCAGCCTGGAAGTCTTGGGTTTGCAACCTGTGCTTTAGAAGAATATGTACACTTAAAATGTTATTTTCAGTTCTTCTATTTGGAAATAAATAGGTCTGTAAAGGATTTAAAGCAGAAGTTTCCACAAATTTGTAATATTTTTCCAACTTTAGATGACACAAATTTTTCATGAATAATTTTTTAAGTTAGTTTTCTCTGATCCATCATCCTTTCTTTCTTGTCATAAATTTCCTTATCACTATCAAATATAT
>NW_028074501.1:0-1256 GCF_014824575.4 Sturnira hondurensis | reverse complement strand
CCCCTCTCTGGAGGAAGCCACCGTTTGTGTCCTGTCATCCCAAGACAGAGATGCCAGGACACACACAGAGAATGGCAGGAGTTTGTGCCCTTCTTCCCAGTGAGGGAAATGTGAAGGCACGTCTGGACACTACTGTCCCATCTAAACGGTCCCGAGCAGTAAACCCAGCTCTGCCCCCAAGGTGACAGATGGATATTGGGGTCTCACCTGGGGCTGCTGGGCACTCCAGCTGGACTCTACTCAAGATTGCACAGGTCTGGATCAGGACGGAGAAATTTGCTCCCCTAAAACACAGTCAGAGGGGCTGTGACAGGGAGGTGATGGGGGGCAGGGGGACTGGCAGCAAAGGGCACTCCAGGCCTGCAGGGCTGAGGGCCACAGGCAGCGCCTGAGGGTCTGCAGTCTTGGCACAGCCTCTCACAGCCGCTGCTGCCTCCTCCTTCTGCCAGGGGTGCATCTGGGATCAGGGCTGAGAGGTGTTTGGCCCCTGATGGCAGGATCAGAGCTCCCTGTCTGACTGGACTCTGTGTCTTGGGGTGGGATGAAGCTGACCATCAGCTAGGAGCCTGTGGGGAACCACCCAGCCCCTGACCCCTGGCTCCAAGCCCTGCCCCTGCCAACACCCCTGACTGTGGTTTGTCCCTGCCAGGCATCTCAATTGGGTGTGTTGGTATTTGGTTTATTTTTTCTCTGTAACTGTCACTTGTATA
Organism: Sturnira hondurensis; assembly: GCF_014824575.4. Classification (NCBI taxonomy): domain Eukaryota; kingdom Metazoa; phylum Chordata; class Mammalia; order Chiroptera; family Phyllostomidae; genus Sturnira; species Sturnira hondurensis. Next base: position 546 of record NW_028074501.1, on the reverse strand, counting down.
ACTCTAAATGCCCAAGGTTATAATTTTGAACTAGAAAGAGGAAAAATAAAATAACACAAATTGAAAAAAAATTAACCATATTGTGCTGTAAAGCAAGTTCCAACAAAGTTAAATTCACTGAAATTATAGAAGGTATGTTACTTGCTCTCATTGCTAATACTCTAGAAATCAGATACAGATGGTAACTAGAAAGTCCTTTTATATAGATGTTATAACATACACTTCTAAATAACCCCCCAAACAACTCACAATTGGAGTTAGAAATAACCTAAACTGAGTGATGATAAAATTACTGCCCACAAAAGCCAGATCATTCAGGTTCCACAATCGATCAAGGTCAGTGGTTCTCAAGCACCAGTGACTTTGCCCCCAGGGGGTCACTAGGTAAAGCAGGGACACATTTCAGCTTATCATGAGGGCTGAGGTGAGGGAGGGCATTACTGGCCAGCAGTGAATAAAGGTAATGGATGCTAACAAGCACCTGCAATGCAGAAAAAAAAACCCAGAAGAAAGAATTGTTGGCCCAAAAGGCCCTCAGTCCTGTTA
>NW_028074500.1:0-689 GCF_014824575.4 Sturnira hondurensis | reverse complement strand
GCCCCTTACCTACTATGACCTACTATGAGTTGGATAGATGTAGAGCCACACTGTGTTCTCAAGGTCATTTCAATGAGAATTGGGAAGAAAAGGGGCCATTCTGGACAGGAGGCATTGAGAATTCTTCTGCAGTGCATTGCGGAACCTGCTTCTGCTACAGGAGGCACGTCTCCTTTCTGTGAAGAAGCCCTAAGTCACTTCGTAGGGTCTTGTCTGGAATTCCTCACAAAAGCCTAATTCCCCACATCTCTGAGTCACCCACTCCTAGAATACTAGTCACGGTTTGATGACTTAATTCTTAGAAAGCCCTTTCTTGTAGGTTTTGCTGGGGAGGAAAGAAAAGGAAGCAGAATTAAAGAAAGCATGCCTTCCAGGAAGCAGCCATCTCAGGAAAACTGGTTTGAGTACGTAGAAACATGAAACATTTTGTTAGAGTACTCGAGTAAGAATGGACTGTGCACATGCTTTAGAGACGAACGTCTTCTGCCTTAGGGTGATTTGGCGTAATCTCCGAGGAGTCACGAAAAATACAGGGCGCAGTGGGAGGTCAGGAGACGGCCAGCGGGTGGTGTGTGCCTGTCTCCTCTCTGCTCTCTTCCACCTTCTCTTCCTTCCTCTTGCCCCCCCCCCCCGATATTCTCTCCACTCCCTTCCCTTCCCTCTTTGTTCTTTAGAAGTCTGGCAATTTT
>NW_028074499.1:0-667 GCF_014824575.4 Sturnira hondurensis | reverse complement strand
AATTGAAGGGCAGATAAAGAGCTTCCCAGACAAGAAAAAACTAAAAACTAAAAGAAGTTTATCATCACCAAACCATTACTATATGAAATGTTAAAGGGACTTATTTAAGTAAAACATCAAAATTATGAACAATAACATGGCAAAAAATACATACTTATCAACAATTGAGCCAAAAAAGAAACTAAGCAAACAGGAAGAACAGAGACAGAATCATGAATATAAATAGTACTGTGATGGTTGTCAGATGGGAGGGTAGTTAAGGGGAGTGGGTGAAAAGGTGAGGAGGGGTTTAGGAAGTACAAATTGGCAGTCACAAAACAGCCATGGGGATGTAAAGTACAGCATAGGAAATGGAGTAACTAAACAACACATAAGCATGACCAATGGACATGAACAATGGTGGGGGGATTGCCTGAGAGGTATGGGGTGTTGGGTAGAAGGGGGCAAAGAGAGAAAACATTGTGACAACTGTAACAGCATAATCAATAAAATATAATTTAAAAGGAAAAAACAACTACATGTGGCTTATAAAAGAAACAACTCAAAAATAAAAGTCCTAGAAGTCAAAATTTTAAAAAAGATACACCATGCAAACACTAACTAAAGGAAGGCTTGTCGATGCTATTATCAGACAAGGAGGCTATAAGTCAAGAATCACTACTAGCAC
>NW_028074498.1:0-1025 GCF_014824575.4 Sturnira hondurensis | reverse complement strand
ACCCACAGGGTCCTGGAGGGTACACAAGCCAACACACCAGGGAGCCAGCACCCAGGGGGCCCAATTAGCTTGTGGGAAGCCACAGAGGGGACAGAAATCTGAGAGAGAGTGAAGCAAAGTGCCATTTTTCCCTCTCTGACCCCGCTCCCATGTACAGCTTCACAACCCAGCAACTGGGTCGCCTGGCCATGGTGAACACCTAAGGCTCTGCCCCTCAAATATAACAGGTGGGAACAGACCAAAACATTATGGCTCAAGAACAGCTCAAAGCCCCAGAGCCTATAATTCTAAGTGACCAAGAAAGAGCCAAACTTTCAGATGCACAGTTCAAAACACTGGTTATCAAGATGCTCACAGAATTGGTTGATTTTAGTCACAAATAAGAGGAACACATGAAGGCTAAACTAAATGAAATGAAGGGAAATGCACAGGAAACCAATAGTGATGGAAAGGAAACTGGGACTCAAATCAAGGGAGTGGACCAGAAGGAATTAAAAAATGACCAAACAGAAAAGAATGAAGAAACAAGAATTCAAAAAAATGAGGAGAGGCTTAGGAACCTCCAGGACATCTTCAAACGTTCCAACATCCGAATTATAGGGGTACCAGAAGGGGAAGAGGAACAGCCATGAGTGGAAAACTTATTTGAACAAATAATAAAGGAGAACTTCCCCAATCTGGCAAAGGCAATAGACTTCCAGGAAATCCAGGAAGCTCAGAGAGTCCCCCAAAAAGTTGGACCCAAGAAGGAACACACCAAGGCACATCATAATTAACATTGGCCAAGATTAAAATGGAGAGAATTCTAGAAGCAGCAAGAGATAAGGGGATAGTCACCTACAAAGGAGTACCCATCAGACTATTAGCTGATTTCTCAAAAGAGACCTTACAGGCACGAAAGGGCTGGAAAGAAGTATTCCAAGTCATGAAATCCAAAAACCTACATCCAAGATTGCTCTATCCAGCAAAGCTCTCATTTAGAATGGAAGGGCAGATAAAGTGCTTCTCAGATAAGGTCAAATTCA
>NW_028074497.1:0-1660 GCF_014824575.4 Sturnira hondurensis | reverse complement strand
ATGCCTTTGATTTCTGAATATTGACTTTGTACCCCGCTGTTTTGCCAAATTCGTCTATTAGTTCAAACAGTTTTGGGGTAGAGGCTTTAGGATTTTCCATGTACACTATCATGTCATCTGCAAAAAAATGCCAATTTTGTTTCCTCCTTTTCGATTTGGATGCCTTTTATTTCCTTTTCTTGTCTGATTACTGTGGCTAGAACTTCTAACACTATATTGAATAGAAGTGGTGAAAGTGGACAACCTTGTCTTGTTCCTGATCTTAGTGGAAAAGATTTTAGTTTCTGCCCATTGAGCATGATGTTGGCTGTAGGTCTTTCATATATGGCCTTTATTATATTGAGAAATGCTCCCTCTGTTCCCACTTTGCTGAGTACCTTTATCATAAATGGGTGTTGTACCTTATCAAAAGCTTTTTCTGCATCTATTGATATGACAATGTGCTTTTTGTCTTTGCTTTTGTTTATGTTGTGTATTACATTTACTGATTTGTGGATATTGAACCATCTTTGCACCCTGGGATGAATCCCACTTGGTGGTGGTATATGATCTTTTTGATGTATTGTTGGATGCTATTTGCCAATGTTTTGTTGAGGATTTTAGCGGCTATGTTCATCAGCGGTATTGGCCTGAAGTTTTTTCTTTGTTGTGTCTCTATCTGGTTTTGGAATTAGGATGATGCTGGCTTCATAAAAAGAGTTTGGGAGTTTCCCATCATTTTGGATTTTTTTGGAATTGTCTGTGAAGAATAGGGGTTAGCTCTTCCTTAAATGCTTTGTAGAATTCTCCTGTGAAACCATCTGGTCCAGGGCTTTTGTGTGATGGGAGTTTTTTGATTACTGCTTCAATTTCATCTGCTGTTATTGATCTGTTCAGGCTTTCTACTTCTTCTTCATTGAGTTTTGGAAGATTATATTTTTCTAGAAATTTGTCCATTTCACCTAGGTTTTCAAATTTCTTGGCATACAGCTCTGCATAGTAATTCCTTACAATCCCTTCTATTTCTGTGGTATCAGTTGAAATCTCTCCTCTTTCATTGCTGATTGTGTTTATTTGGGTCCTCTCTCTTTTTTCTTGATGAGCGTACTTAAAGGTTTATCTATTTTGTTTATCTTTTCAAAAAAACATCTCTTGGATTCATTGATCCTTAGAATTGTGTTTTTAGTCTCTATGTCATTTAATTCTTCTCTGATCTTGCTTATTTCCTTCCTTCTACTTGCTCTGGGCTGTCTTTCTTGTTCTTCGAGTTCTTGCAGGCGTCGGGTTAGGTTGTTTGTTTGAAATGTTTCTATCTTCTTTACGTAAGACTTTATTGCTATGAACTTCCCTCTCAGGACTTGCTTGGCCATCTCCCATAAGTTCTGGGTTGTTGTGAGTTCATTTTCATTTGTTTCCAGAAATTTTATGATTTCTTCCCTGATTTCTATCTTGACCCATTCGTTGTTTAATCGCATACTATTCAGTCTCCATGATTTTGGGTGTGTTTGTTTTTTTCCTATCGGGTTAGTTTCCAATTTCAGTCCCTTGTGGTCAGAGAAAATGCTTGGTATGATTTCGATTTTCCTAAATTTGTTGAGTCTTGTTTTGTGTCCTATCATGTGGTTTATTTTTGAAAATGTTCCATGTGCATTTGAAAAGAATGTGTATTTAGCTTCTTTGG
>NW_028074496.1:0-889 GCF_014824575.4 Sturnira hondurensis | reverse complement strand
ATCTCACTGTGCTGCACTCACCCTTTACTGGGGATGACGAGAGATGATACAACGCTGATGCAATGCGATGACGCACTGCAGTTAACGAATGGGAGGATCAGCAAGTCAGGATGATGTCATACCTTCCACCCACGTTACATTTTTAAGATGGAAAAGGCAACGCCTTTTCCATCTTAATGAAGCACTTGTCACTCACTGTGACTGTTACATTCGAAGAGCGAGTAACCAAATGTCCAGACACCTAGAGCATTTAGATGTTATTTATTGGCCAAACTCTTAACCTGCGCAAGGGCGAACTTCCCCAACTGTGACCGGAGTCACCGTAGCTCCTCAGAGCTACAATATGGAAGTCGCGCCTGGCTTACAGACTAAAGGGTTTTTATAGAATACTGCAAGCAAGCAATATACAGAAGCAGATGTGGCTGTTAGCGATTGGTGCCATTGAACAATAGCCTCCTTACTCATTGGTGGGACCCTCTTGTTGGAAGGCAGAACATATTTTTCTTTTTTTTTCCCTCCTACTGGCCTTCCACATTCTCCTTATCTGGCTTCATGCCTGACTGGCCTTGTACACTCTCCTTATCTGGCTTCATGCCTGACTGGCCTTGTACATTGAATACATTCTGGGGTGGGGGCCTAACTATATCCTGTTGAAATTTCTACTTGCAGCTGGCTCTTACAGTGACTATAACTGGCACCGTTTTTTGTTCGTTTCTCGCAATTTCATAGATAGAAGATTCATGCTTACCATAGATTTCAGCAATCTCAGCAAACAATATTTTTTCATTTCGTATTAGGTGGAGAACTTTCACCATTTCACTTAAAGGAAGCACTTCACGGCTTCTCTTTGGCATCTCCAAATTGCCAGAATGGCCGTTCTTACACTTTG
>NW_028074495.1:0-839 GCF_014824575.4 Sturnira hondurensis | reverse complement strand
GGGGCGCATCGGGTGCCCAGTCTTAATATCCTTCTTCTTGTCTCAGCCTGTGGGGACTCATACCTGTTTTAAGGCTCAACAGAAGTCTCACCTCATGAAGATTTTCTAGTTTTTTCTTATGTTCCTGTAGCTTGATTTTGCCCGTACGTTTCAGCATTCATCACAGCCTTCCTTGTGTTTAGTTTTATGCACCTTTATCTCGGCTGCCTTTGTAAACAGATATTTTGCCAGTAACATTGGTGTGTGCTTTAGGAGAATCTCTGCTCATTTGAAGCACAGCCACTATGACAAGTGGCTTAAGTTTTTCGTTTTTGTTTTTTTAAAAAAATCTTTCCTCCTGTTTTCAAGAAAGTCCTATTTCCGTGTATTTAATGGAGAAAGAAAATACATTATTTTCTCAATTTTAGATGGGAGAGGAAAAGGTAAAAATGTATGATTAGATATTATAACATATGGGTTAACTTTTAAAGTTTTTGAATCATTTGTGTGTATAGGTATGTATATATGCCTTAAATATTTTAAACAGCTAAGTAGCAATAACGACCAATGACTCCTATGACTAGTGGAGGACAGCCAGATAAAGGACTGTGTGGTTAAATTTGCATCTGAATAGTGGCTGTAGCTTTTTTCAAAAAGAGAATCGTGGTCATTTTAGAGCTGTTGTAGATTTAACGGTCGGTGCTTTCTGCTTAAACCAAGTTTAAGTACTTTTCATTGACTACCTATAAATCACGTCTGTCTAGTTCTGAAAAGACACCGGAGCACAGAGTCAGACTTTTCATTCAGATTTTAAAGTATTTTTTTTAAGATTTTATTTATTTATCTTTAGAGGGGAAGGG
>NW_028074494.1:0-599 GCF_014824575.4 Sturnira hondurensis | reverse complement strand
TATGGAAAAAACCATGTGGATGTTTTTTTGGCCAACCCAATGTGAATATCACCGACATTTAATGAGTCCCCCGCCATCTCTTTGCGTTCTGGTTTGCGATCCTCAGGGACCGGCCAGATCGGGTGTTTACAAGTCCCTGGTTCTGTATGGAAGCTGCTACGCGTGGTTATCGAGGGCTGTCCTGGGGCCGACGGGCTTCGATGGTGTTGAGTCAGCTGCGGAGTGTTGTTAAGCGGAGAAGCTCTTCTTTGCGCCTTCGTTTGTCCAGCTCAGTAGACGAGGCCAAAGTTATGAGTTCATTCCCCTATAAGGATCCATTCGATTCACCATTTGGAACTCATTACCCAGAAATAAGGTTTCCAGCCAGTACCTGGAGTCGGTACGGACTGAAACGTACTGCACTATTTCTTTGAGGACACACCGATGGGGATGGCTGCAGTTGGTTGCGTTTGCAGTGCTGCATTAGGGACCTTCCAGATGACTGTTTTAGACCCTATTTTGCAGGTGAGTGAGAGGAGGCTCAGGGATCGTTACTCGCCCAGGGCCATGTGACTGCTTTTAATAAATCCATGAGCGGGCCTGTCTGGACTCAAAGGCTG
>NW_028074493.1:0-1011 GCF_014824575.4 Sturnira hondurensis | reverse complement strand
CCTAACCAAGGAGGTAAAAGACCTGTATGCAGAAAACTACACAACACTGAAAATAGAAGTCAAGGAACACACAAATAAATGGACACATATACCCTGTTCATGGATTGGAAGAATTAACATCATCAAAATGTCCATACTACCTAAGGAATTTACAGATTCAATGCAATAACTATTAAAGTGCCAATGGTATATTTCACAGACATAGAACAAACACTTCAAAAATTTATATAGGACCATAAAAGGCCCTGAATAACAGGTGCAATTTTGCGAAAGAAGAACAAAGTAGGAGGGATCACAATACCTGATAACAAACTGTATTACAAGGCCACTGTAATCAAAACAGTCTGGTTCTGGCCCAAAAACAGGCACATAGACCAATGGAATTGAACAGAGAGCCCAGAAATAAACCCAAATCTCTATAGTCAATTTATAATCGACAAAGGGGGCAATAACATAAAATGGAGTAAAGACAGCCCTTTCAACAAATGGTGTTGGGAGAACTGGACAGCTATATGCAAAAAATGAAACTTGAGCACCAACTTATACCATACACCAAAATAAATTCAAGGTGGATAAAAGATTTAAATATAAGCCGGGAAATCATTAAAGCCCTAGAGGAGAACATTGGCAAGAAAGTCTTCGATATTCCATGCAGCAATATTTTTACTGACACGTCCCCTAGAGCAAGGGATATAAAGGAAAGAATAAACAAATGGGATCTCATCAAAATTCAAAGCTTCTTCATGGCTAAGGAAAACAATATCAAGATACAAAGAGAAGCAACTGTTTCTAAAAACATATTTACCAATGATACCTCGGACAAAGGTTTAATCTCCAAAATATACAAAGAACTGACTCGACTCCACTCAAAGAAGACAAGCAACCCGATTAAATAATGGGCAGAGGACCTGAACAGACATTTCTCCAAGGAGGACATACAGAGGATCCAGAGACACATGCAAAGATGCTCGATATTGCTAGCTATCAGAGAGATGCAAATTAAAACCACAA
>NW_028074492.1:0-684 GCF_014824575.4 Sturnira hondurensis | reverse complement strand
AGAAGGTCAAATAAAGAGGTTCCAAGACAAAAGAAGTCTAAAAAAGAATACACCTCCACCAAACCAGCTCTATAAGAGATGCTAAAAGGACTGCTCTAAGGAAAGTAAGAAAAAGAGAGAGACACAGAGAAACACAGGAACAAAAATAGCAATGAATAAGTACCTATCAATAATAACATTAAATGAAAATGGATTAAATGCTCCAATCAAAAGACATAGAAGAGCTTAATGGATAAGAAAGCTTGCCCCACATGTAACCTGCCTACAAGAGAGCCACCTCAGAACAAAAGACATACACAGACTGAAAATGAAGGGCAGGAAACAAATTTTCCAAGCAAACAGGCAAGAAAAAAAAAGTCGGGGTAGCAATACTCATATCAGACAAAATAGACTTCAAAAAAGGGCCATAAAGAGAGACCCAGAAGGTCACTTCATATTGCTCAAGGGAAGAATCCACCAAGAAGACATTAACATCATAAATATATATGCACCCTACATAAGAGCACCCAAATATATTTAAAAAATGTTAGAGAACCTCAAGAAAGATATGGACAGCAACACAATTACAGTAGGGGATTTTAACACCCTGCTGTCAAAAATGGACAGATCTTCCAAACAAAATATCAACAAAAATATCGTGGCAGTGAACAATGCCCTAGACGAAATGGATTTAACTGATAAATA
>NW_028074491.1:0-508 GCF_014824575.4 Sturnira hondurensis | reverse complement strand
AGACTTTACCAGTGAATCCATTTGATCCTGCACTTTTCTCTGAGGGGCATTTTTGAATAAGTAATTAAGTATTTTTACTTCTATAGATTTTCTATTTTTTCTTGAGTCAGTGTGTGGGGCCAAGTAATGAGTTTTGATATCTCCTAGGGCAAGCCTTTGCCCTCCTCCTGGAGTGCACTGAGGCGTCCTCGGCTCTTCGCACCCATCTGTGAACTGTAGAATCAGCTTGTCAAGTGTGCACATGTGTGTGCACGCGTGCGTGTGCACATGCCCCAGTGGGAATTTTATATATTGCTGTTGTGTAGATCTACAGATCATTCCAGAAGTGGGACCTCATGTTCCTTGTATAGCCTGCCTGGAACTGGTTTTGTGTGCCTGGTGTACAATACAGGCCAGGCCTTATTGTTCTCCCCCAAAGACCCCAACTTGGGCCGGCATCACTTATGCAAAGGCTCGCGCTCCCCCAGGGCCTACGGTAATGCCTCTGTTTCGTAGCAAATGCTTGTTA
>NW_028074490.1:0-671 GCF_014824575.4 Sturnira hondurensis | reverse complement strand
CTCCCTTTCTTTTTTATTGAATTTATTGGGGTGATTTCAATTGCAAATGATCCATCTTCAGACAGATTCCCAACTGGGGTACACCTCTAGTATTCTCTCACCACCCCTGGGGTGTATATTAAAGCTAGTCTATGTGTACATCACACTGTGTATCACAGTATTTGTAGCGACTATAATAAAGTCTTCTCTTTTTCAAGACTTTATTATTTTTTTTAGAGAGAGAGGGGAAAGGAGGGAGAAAGAGAAAAATATTAGTCATTTGCCTCTGGTTTGTGCCTGGACCAGAGAACCAACCCATAACCCAGGCATCTGCCTTGGCCAAGAATTGAACCCTCAACCTTTTGTTTTACAGGATGATGTCCAACCAACTGAGCCACACTAGTCAAGGCATAAAGTCCTCCTTTAAATGTCCCGTCCTAAAGGAAGACTTCCCCAGTCATGTCAGCTAGATGGTGGGCAAGTTGGTGGTATCTGATAACTTGTCTCTTGTTTGTGCCAAATTCTGAATACCTTAAGGATGGAAGCAGTGCCTCTCTCACTATTGTATCCCCAGCACCTACCATTGTGCCTACATGCGAGTATTTGTTGAATTGAAGTATCTGTCTAGCCGGTGTGCCAGATACAATTATTTTTTAAATCTCTCTGCAATTGACTTTGGAATGCATTTTTTA
>NW_028074489.1:0-546 GCF_014824575.4 Sturnira hondurensis | reverse complement strand
GGGTGAAGGGGGTCCCCTGGGAACAGGGCGGTGGTGCCTGCCACGCTGAGTCCAGACTTGCAGCTGCTGTGGTCTCAAGACAAGTCCCTCGGACCCACCCTGGACACCAGCCTGGAAGGGAAGAGGGACCTGCAGACCAGGGTCCCAAAGTCAAGGTGCTGAGTGTGGAGGCCGCTGGCTCCCCACAGAGCAGAGGCTACAGCCGGGGTTACTCCGGGCCAAATAAATAAGAGAACCGAGCAGGGAGAGAGGAGAGGACACCCGCCCGCCCGCCCCTGAGCCCGTCCATGAGCCAGCCCTGCAGGGAGCCCGGGCAGCACCTCAGGGTGGCTGCTGGCGGAGGGGGGCGTTATGCTGCTGGCTGTGGGGGTGCTGCGGCTTGTTTGCTAAAAGAGGGGCCCACAGCAGCCCTTTGAGGTGGGGGGACCCTCGCGAACCTAGTCCAGAGCTCACTGCTGGCTCCCCCAGACTGAAGCTCTAAGAAGGTATGGCCAAGGGCCTGTCGGGGATGCTCTTCTTGCTGGGATCGGGTTCGGGGCACAGCAC
>NW_028074488.1:0-542 GCF_014824575.4 Sturnira hondurensis | reverse complement strand
CTGCATCTGTATAGAAGATGGTACACCATCCCTGCTTCATTATAATAGCATTATAATGAATTAGGATTGTGGGGTCCCTCTCCTTCAGTGGGCAATCAAGGAAAATCATGGAAGACTGCATGTATAGTAGCTTAAAAGTAATATAACTGCTTGTACGTGCACAATAAAAGCCCACCTAAACTGGCCAGGAATTATCTGCCCTATAAGAATAGAATCCTTCCAGCCACTGAGGGTCAGCCTCTGCTTGGAGTTGACTAGCTCTCATGTTCTATGGAGTGTACTATTGCTTACTAAATCTGCTCTCTCTCTTTCTTCTATAAACTCTCTGTGTGTTCAGTTCAAATCATTGTTTGCAATCACTAAGAACCTGATAACCTGTGCCTGCCTGTGACAATATGACCACAACTACATAGAAGAGAGTAGAGGTATAGCCCTGGCTGGTGTGGCTCAGTGGATTGATTACTGGCCTGTGAACCAAAGGGTTGCTGGTCTTGATACAGGGTGCAGCCAAGGGGGGGCCCAGAAAAGATTTGGAATGGTGT
>NW_028074487.1:0-806 GCF_014824575.4 Sturnira hondurensis | reverse complement strand
TGAAATGTTAAAGGGACTTATCTAAGAAAAAGAAGATAAAAAACATGAACACTAAAATGACAACAAGGACTTCCGCCAAGATGGAGACATAGGTGGAAACACCGTGCCTTCTCCCACAACCAAGTTTGAATACAACAAAGGTTTGGAGAAACAAAGACACAACCAAAGGACAGAAAATTGAATTATACGGAAGTCCGACTACATCTAACCATTGAACGGGGACGGTAAGAGGGGCAGAGCCAGCAGCGAGCAGGGTCGGGCAGGACAGGGCCCCCGACCCAGGCGCGAAGGCAGACGGGAACCAGTTGGGGTGCGGGGCAGACTGCGGGTGCATATTCACGCACAGTGAGACAGACCACGCAGGCCCCAGGGGGCAAGGGTTGACGGTGGTGGCACACTCGCGTGTAGTGGGACGAAACGCGTGGGCCCGGTGACAGCAGCAACTGCGGCACCAGTGAGGGCCGTGGCGGCAGGCGGTGGACAGGACGCCAGAGTCCCTCTTTGACCCCGCCCCCACATACAGCATCACAACCCAGCGACTTAGTTGCCTTGTTCTAGTGAACACTTTAGGGCTCTGATCCTGCTATGGAACAGGCACGAACAACCCGAAAGATGGTGCAAGAAAAACTCAAAGTCCAAGAGCCAATAACTCTCAGTGACCAAGAAATTGCCAGCCTCTCAGAAGCACAATTCAAGACACTGTTTATCAGGATGCTAAGAGAACTGGTTGATTACAGTCACAAATTAGAGGAATATATGAAGGCTAAACTAATTGAAATGAAGGGAGATGCACAGGAAACCAATAG
>NW_028074486.1:0-770 GCF_014824575.4 Sturnira hondurensis | reverse complement strand
CATCATTGTGTTCATGATGCTCAACTTCCATAAGATAAAATGATTCCTAGTGTAAGATGATATCCCTATGATAACCAAATGCTATTTGTTGAAATAGAGGTAATTATATAATTATATGTGCCTATATGTATTTTGAAATGAGAAGGATGTAAAACTTAAGGTAAAAATAAATAACTTGAAAAGTAATTGAAATATCTGAAAATATGACCCTCATCACTTTCCATAAGTTGTTGGGAATTCATATCACTGAAATAAATGGGAAATAGACCAGCAAGACATGTAATCTAAATATTGGGTTGGCCAAAAAGTCCATTATGCTTTTCCCATAAAATGAAAGACTTGTTCCATTTTCACCAATAACTGTTGATTTGGATATTTTGAGTATGTTGGCTATCTCCCACTATCGGCTTCTAGTGGGTGCTGCTAAACATCTTTCAAAGCATAAGACAGCCCCACAGCAGAGAACTCTTTGTCCAAATGTGAATAGTGCTGAGAAAGCTGGAAAACCACTTTTGACACATTTGATGAGCCACAGGACCTTCTTCATACACTGCACAATCTTTTATTTTGCATTTCAGTTGAGTTTTTTCCCTTTTTTCAAATAGTAAAGTATATTATGCTGAAAATGTTGCATATCTTCTTCCATCTTCAGTATTAAAATAACCACACAAATATTCACCAATTTTGATGATTTTTTAATGCACGCTGATATGACAGCCATAATACAGTCTGACAAAATTGTTTCAAATGAAGTTAAAGACAACTAAGCA
>NW_028074485.1:0-1975 GCF_014824575.4 Sturnira hondurensis | reverse complement strand
TACAGCCCTGCCCTTCATTTCAGGGACCTTTTAAAATCCCATCTCCTTTTTTTTCATGGACTCCCCAGGCTACCCCGACTAGAAGTGATCACCCCTCCCTAAAACAGTGCACCTGCTACCATACTCATTCCTTAACACCTCTGTTGCCGGTGTGACCCACGATCTCTGTGCGTGTGTGCCTGTTGTGAGTGTTTGCCACCCTCCTTTGTGTCTGCACACCCTTCACCACCCCTCACAGCACGTGCACAGTCGTGCAGCCGTGGTAACTGTGCAGCATTTTCCCGCCCAGCAGCCCTGCATCCCTGGAGCTTGGCTGGCCTGGCCAACCGCACACATTTTGGGATTTCCCTCTTTGAGCGGCAGTGTCTAAGCATTCTCCCCTGCAAGTCATCCGAGGGATAAAAAAAAAAAATGGAAGACTTAATTACCTCTACCCTTCTTCCCATGTGCTGCTCCCTCCACTCTCATCTTTAGCACCGCGACACTGAGAGGACGAACCGGTGTGGGCAATTTCTCCTTGCCTTGTCACTAAAATAAATACGTTTGCAGTTCTTTCAGCGGAGGAAGCCAGGCATAGCCCTTCCTGAGGGTATCTGGCATTTGATCTTGCTTTCAAATCCAGGAGAAAAAAGAGAATCTCCTAAAGGAATGTAACCCACTCTCTCTCTGCAGACTTACGCTTGGTCTTAACCTAGTTTTTGAGGATGTGTCACAGTCCTCATTGAGATAGGTGATGGTTGTGAAACTTTTTAAAACTAAGGTGCTCTCGACCTATCTTAGTGTGAAAAGTACTTTCCCAGGAGAGGAAGGGGGACTGGAATGTGTTTTATGCTTGGGCGAGTCAAATAGAGTTTCGTCAGACTTCACCCCCAAGTTACCCCTCAGCTGAGAAAGAGCAGAAAATCCATCCCAAAGGGTAATTCTTTATGGAAAAGTGTAAGCATCTTAAAATGGGAGCTTCACAAGAATGTATGCTCCACCAACTTTGCACAGGCTGCTGGTACCATACTGCTTAACTGGAAGATTCTGCGATTCTCCGCTGTTAACAGTAGTTAGAGTTCATTGACGAAAAGGCATACGGAGGCCTGTGAAATAAATATTTCTCCAAACATGGAAGGGTCCTCTCTGGGAGGTTGTGTTCAGTGTTGAATTTGCTTGGAAGGTCTTGGGTTCATTGCAGATCTTTGTCAGACAGACCTACTCAATTGCTGGGACTGGGCCACCAGCTTCTTGGCTGAACTGTGGTCAACCACATTGGCTACTTCCATGCTTCCCCTTCGAACTTGAGGACTTTCTGCAGGAAGATTGGGTGATGAAGGAGTAACGCCCCTTCCAGACCTTGGAATTAAAGTTAATCTTTGCAAATAAATGCCACACTTTGCTTTTGCTTCCTGGCCTGGTCTCCCCTGGCCCTTATCCTTCCCAGTGGGTTGGTCGGGTTGCTAGCCAGACTTGTATCCCCCTGGAGTCGCCTGGCCCGCTGTGCCGTCCCTTCACCTCCAGCATTCCCATCTGATTGCAGTGCTTCCTGTCCCGCGTCTGCCTCCACTTCTGGGCATTGATCCAGGACTGAGTTATCCAGCTTCCCCCTCCTTGGCAAGTAATAAAGCGAAAGAGTGGTTACAGAAGGCACTTCTAATGGGGGAAACAACGAAGGCTGAATGTCACTTGGGCGTCACCCTTGGACAGTGATCCCCCGTGCTCTCCTACCGAGGCTGAGCAATGGGGAGCTTCTCTCCACACTCGTTTGTGGCTTCTAGATCAGGAAAGGGAAACCGGGCCTCTGGCCTCTGATTAGTCCCTTGTGGACCCCACATGACTTGAGGAGTTACTCCCGCCTCTCCAAACCAAGTGTCCTGAGCACAAACACTGCACTTTTCTCCAAGGGAAAGCGATAGGGTGCAAAAGGCTTGGAGTCACCAGGGCCTGGGTCTAGTCGCATCCCCAAGGTCAAAGGAGGTCTCTCCTTTCTGTC
>NW_028074484.1:0-559 GCF_014824575.4 Sturnira hondurensis | reverse complement strand
CCAACAATGACGAACCGTTCAACGGGGACAGTAAGAGGGACGGAGCCAGCAGCAGAGCTGGGTCGGGCAGAACAGATTCCCCCACCTAGGCGTGCAAGTGGCCTGGACCCAGTCAGGGTACGGGGCAGACTGACTGCGGTCGCACATTCTCGCACAGTGAGACGGACCACGCAGGCCCCAGGGGGCGAGGGCTGGCGGTGGTGGCATACTCGCATGCAGTGGGACGAAACGCGTGGGCCCAGTGATGGTGGCAGCTGTGGCACCCGTGGCTGCAGCACGGGAGGCGGCAGACGGGACGCCATTGTTCCTCTTAGACCCCGCCCCCACATACAACGTCACAACCCAGTGACTGAGTTGCCCTGCTCTGGTGAATGCCTAGGGCTCTGATCCTGCTACATAACAGGCACAAACAGCCCAAAAGATGGCACAAGAAGAACTCAAAGTCTCAGAGCCGATAACTAAGCAACCAGGAAATTGCCAGCCTCTTAGAAGCACAATTCAAGACACTTTATCAGGATGCTCACAGAACTGGTTGATTATAGTCACAAATTAGAGAAAC
>NW_028074483.1:0-650 GCF_014824575.4 Sturnira hondurensis | reverse complement strand
AGATTATGGTATCTCCAGCAAAAAAAAAAAAACATTTTAGTTATCTCTAAAAGATATAGGAAAATAAAAAATATTCCAATCAAATGATGTTGGTTTCATCCAGATTAAGAATCACTGGTGTGGAATCATCTGACTGGTGTAGCTCAGCTGATTGGGTGTTGTTCTGAAAAGTGAATGACCACGGGGTGGATTCCCACTCAGGGCACGTTCCTGGGTTGCAGGTTCGAGCCCTGGTCAGCGCGTCCATGAGAGGTGACCAATAGATGTTTCTCACTTCAGTGTTTCTCTCCCTCTCTTTCTCCCTTCCTTTCCCTTTCTCTAAGGGTAAAGAAATAAATTATTCTAAACAAAAGAATAAGCTCTTAGGGTAAACATATTACATGAATGTCTCATCCTAAATTCCTTTCATGGTACATAAAATTGCATATAGTGAAGATAGCTAAGCAGATGTCCTTTACATTGCACCAAAAATTAGTCAGTTCAGTGGAAATGTCAGATATATTAATACTTACTGAGAGAAACAAAAGAGAATGTTGAGTAATGTCAGTGGTTTGGTTATTTTTTTCAGCTTTACTAGCTTTTCTGTTTTTTAAGAAAGTCAGGTAAGTAGAGAAAGAGAATGATACACACATGTGAAATGTGTGTAGTGT
>NW_028074482.1:0-853 GCF_014824575.4 Sturnira hondurensis | reverse complement strand
TGGGCTCTGCTGCTGCGACGCCTTGGAAGGGGTCGTCGAAACCTGCGCCCCCCGGAAGCTCGGAATCCCCGGAAAGCACGGGATCCAGGGAAAGCAACAGATCCCAAGGCAACTCCGGGTCCTTGGCGAACCCGGGGCCCGCGGTGGCAGGAGCCGGCGGAGGCGCAGAGGCGCAGACCTCTGGGCCCTGGGACGAAGCCTGGGCTTTGGGGCCTGGCTGCTAGCTTCTGGTCGCTCTCTGCAGCCTAGACTCCTTGGCCCGACGGTTCTTGAACCACACCTGCGGGGAGAGGGGACAGGGAGGGAGGGTGAGGGGACAGAAACTTGGAGCTCCCACCTCTGCCCCGGGGTGAGGCGGCCCGGGGGACAAGGGTCCGCTGGCCTGGCCCATCTCCCTTCGACTCCCCGCCACCCCCACCCCCAACACCCAACTTTTGGCCCCTGAGGATCCCGGGTTCACAGAGGCCCTGAGGCCCGGGCGTGGGGAGAGGCCAGGGCACCAGCTTGGGGTTAAATGCCTTGGCTGGTTTGCACTGCACAGGGTGAGGGGGGCTTGGACTGGGCCCTGAGTCCCTGTGGGTGACCCTTTGCGATCCGGGGGACCCAGGGCAGCACTGGGCTGCTCTGACCCCTGGTCTGTGCCAGCTGCGGCACTGGACGCTCGCTGGCGGCCTGTGGGGTGGAGCGGGTCGCGGGTCACCTGCACTTGCTGCTCCTGGAGGTTGAGTCTGGCCGCCAGGGTCTCCCGCTCCGCATAAGAGGGATAGCCCCACACAGTCCCCGGGCTGCCTCCCCTCGGCCGGGTACCCGAGACCAGTTGACCATGGGAATGTGGGCTGAGGCTTCACTGCCG
>NW_028074481.1:0-552 GCF_014824575.4 Sturnira hondurensis | reverse complement strand
CTGCAGAGCTGGTGTCAGACCCAGGCATGCACACACGAGCTTCTGGGGGTGCACCTGACACCCTTCCCCAGGGCACCCGGGACCACTGACTCCCAAGGCCAGCCCGTCGGGGGTCGGCATGCAAACGTGGCAATGTAATACAATGTGACGTACGGTTACATGTTGAGCTGTAGTAGAAGCAAGACAGCACAGTTATCAGGGTGAAGCACCCACATTGTAGACACGGACAGGTGGAGGTCAGAGTCCTTGAGGGTTGTCAACACGATCACAGAGCCCGTGAGTGACCATCCGCATCGATGGCCAGTCCAGGGCTCACTGAACTCCACCTCGGCTTGTTTAATCTGCCCAAAAGCCCTGCCCTTCAGGGAGAGCCGGCGATGGTTTGAAAAGGTGAGTAACTGTGAGCGATAGAGGTTACTCACAGTTAGACTGACCCATGGGCAGGTCCGTGACACCCGGGTGAAGGTGCGGACTCACAGCTGCAGCTGGAGGGAGGGGGGTTGTTGAGGGCAAGGGGAACTAGCCAGAACATAGCTGTAAGGAAGCAAAAGG
>NW_028074480.1:0-666 GCF_014824575.4 Sturnira hondurensis | reverse complement strand
CTGCTCTTCTCTCTCTACTTCTAAGATTCTTTTTTTTTGTATTTAACCTTTGGCATTTTAATTATGATGTGTGTTGGTGTGAATCTCTTTGGGTTCATCTTGTTTGGGACTCTTTATGCTTCCTGGGCTTGTATGTCTACTTCCTTCACCAGGTTAGGGAAGTTTTCTGTCATTATTTTTTAAAATAGGTTTTCAAATTTTTGCTCTCTGTCTTCTTAAAACATCAACATAATGCAAATGTTGGTATACTTTGAGTTGCTCCAGAGGTTCCTTACACTATCCTCTTAATAAGGGGATTCTTTTTTCTTCTTGCTGCTCTGATTGGTTCTTTTTCTGCTCCCTTATATTTCAAATCACTGATTTGATTCTTGGCTTGATCCAATCTACCATTGTTTCCCTATCAATTGTTTTTTATTTCAATTCGTGTATTCTTTGTTTCTGACTGGATCTTTCTATGCTGTTGAGGTTTGCACTAAATTCATCTTTATAACCAGTGTTTTGAACTCTGCATGTAGTAGATTGCTTGTTTCCATTTTCTTTATTTCTTTTTCTAGAGTTTTTTTCTGTTCTTTCATTTGAGTCATGTTTATTTGTTTTTTCATTTTGGCATCTTCTCTGTGTTTGTTTCTATATATTAGGTAGAGCTTCTATGTCTCCCAGGCTCGG
>NW_028074479.1:0-818 GCF_014824575.4 Sturnira hondurensis | reverse complement strand
TGGAAAACTCACTGGAAACAGCTTGGGTGAGATGGCAAGTTGGGTGAGGTGGGCACTGGCTGGGACTCCTGAAGTCCTCGTCTCACTCAGCCACAGTCCCCACTGGTTTTCCCAGCCAGAAGTTATGGGAACTTTCTTCCTTGGCTCTGGAACCCTGGGTTGGGGTGCCCTGTGTGGGGCTGGGTCCCCCGGCTCCTCAGGGGGGACCTCTGCAACAGAGCTTTGCCTCCTGACTCCTGTCTTCCACACGGGTGTGTGGGACCAGCCCGTTTCGTGTGTCCGAGTCTCCATGTGGCTTCTTCTTCATACCCTCAGTTGTGAGACTGCTGTTGACCTAGAATTCAGGAAGTTCTGGGTGATGGTTTTCCTGTAGTTTAGCAGTAATTCTCTTGATTGGGACTCTCTGTGATTCCTGGATTTGTGTGATTATTTTCTCTCCTCAAATTAGGGAAGTTTTCCATCACTACTTTTTCAAATCCCTTGTTGTTCTTCCTCTCCTTCTGGTATCCCTATTATTCGGATATTATTACGGTTCATATTGTTTTGCATTTCTCTTAATCCCTCTTCATTCTTTCTGAGCCTCTTTTCCTTTTCTTGCTCTTTCTGTGAGTTTTTTTCTACTTTGTCCTCCCACTCGCTGATCCTATCTTCTGCCTGATTGATCCTGCTTTTTATTCCTTCTACTATGTTTTTCAGTTCGGAAATTGGATTCTTCATTTCCTCTTGGCCTTTGCTGATGTTTTCTGTTTCCTTTTTCATGTTGGTATAGTTTGCAGAGAGTTCACTGTAGCTCCCCTGTAGTTTCTGGTAGCTCGTTG
>NW_028074478.1:0-702 GCF_014824575.4 Sturnira hondurensis | reverse complement strand
ACGGTAAGATTCCACTCTGTGTCCTCACGCAGCACCCCTGGGAGGTGGGGGGGCGTCCCTGAGGAGGTGTCACAGGGACGGGTCTGGGGTGGCAGATCAGTGGCCACGGGAAGGTGTGGCTCTGGCGCAGGGACCCGTCTGAGCAGCAGTGTGCAGGTGGGTGTGGCTGGGATGGATGGGTAGGGGCTGCAGGGCTTGTCCTTGTGCCATGGGTGACCAGGGTGCTCGTCGGGGCAGTGACAGAGGTCTGGGTCCTGCTGAGACGGCCAGGCTAGGGACAGGAGAGCGAGACACACACGATGGGCCGTGAGCTGCAGTGGTGAGAGCATGGGGAGCATGGCCTGGGCCTGGGGACAGACGCGGGGGTTCAGCTGTGCTGGGTGCTCCAACAGAATGGGACCCTTCAGCCTCGGCGTATGACGGGTCCTGAGGCTGGGAGCGCTGTGGCGGGCAAGCGTTCCTCAGAGCCATGTGGGGCCGAGACTGTGACATGCAGGAGAGGCGTGGGGACAGTGGGACCTGCAGCTCTCAGGCTCCAAGCACGGGTGTGGGAGAGCCCACAGTGCCTGCCGCAGCCCAGCGCGCGTCTGCGGCAGGGACGGATGGGTCTGCCCACAGCAGTTGCAGGGGCTGCTGTCTGCCGGGTGCATGGGCGGGGGGACAGCCCTAGCTGCTCCTCTCCCCCGCCCGGTGCCCAGGGAC
>NW_028074477.1:0-1542 GCF_014824575.4 Sturnira hondurensis | reverse complement strand
CAGAACTCAGAGAAACGTGTCCCCTACCAGATCACCGGTTTCCTATGAAAGGATGTAACTCTGGAAGGGACCCATGGGGCACGTGGGAAGGCCCTGGGCATTCCATGCTCTCCCAGTGCGCCTCTGCCCAAATCTTCGGGGCGAACCCGGGTGTGGGCCCTGAACCGGAATGCAACTGACGCCCTTTTGGTTTGCAGGATGACGCCCAGGCCACTGAGCCACACCAGTCAGGGCAATGTTGGTGATTTTTAAACTGCCGTTTCACTCAGTCCTCTCGTAGAAGCAATCTCTTAACATCTGATGAAGTAAAGACAGTGACTGTATCTAGAAATGCTTCTTAAAAACCTGCTGGTAAGAATGTAATCCAGTGATGTTCAGTAATCCATCGAATCTTTACCTTATAGAACATTAAATAGCAAAGAATTGCATATTGAAAAATTATTGAAAGGCGTGTCCATCTGTGCCTACAGCACTTTAACCGACTTTTTCAAGAGTCATGATAAGGAGTATTATTTTCTTGCAAGCTGCCTTCTACTTCAGAAGAGCAAAATTCAAGCAAGAGAGGGTTTTTGCCCCGCCCCGCCTCACCCCAGCTTTATCTTCTTTATGCATTTAAAAAAAAGAATTAAGCTTATTTTGGCTTTCTGATTATTTTTGCCCATTGCAAAAACTTTCTGGTTGGCGCACAACCGGTGTTCTCAGATATTATCGTAAGGACTGTCCCCAGCTGCACCCCAGGACATCAAAGAAAGGCCTGCTCTTCCTTCAGCGACCACAGCAAAAACAAAAAGGAACGTTTGGGTGTGGGCGCTGGTAGTGATTTTTCTTCAATTTACATTATACCACTATGTTGCCAGCATTGTTGGGAGGAGTAAGATGATGTCATTGAATGTAAAACACGGCAAAATGTGGGAGATTCACATTGCACCTGTAGTTCGTAAGTTACCGTGGGGCCTGGTCATAAAGGACACGTGTTTGCTTTGGTAGTTTTGACCACCTGAATAATCAAAACTTTGTTTATTTAAATCGGTGTTCTTTATGTCGCAAATCTCAACCCCAGATGAGGTTGTATTTGGTTTTAAACCAGTGCTTATTAGGCTTGGAAACCTTGCTAATCACACGCTGCCTTCCAGGCTTCTCTCTCCTTGTTGACATCTTCGTTTTCTCCCCATTTGCCATCTTCACTCCCTTACGTATTCGGCACTAATATGTCTGTAAAGTGGAAACTTCATCTCCGTGATGTTAAAGATATTATTTCTCTTCTCATTTTAGAAGGCCCGTTATAGCTTTGCTGTGTTTCTGCCTGGGATATTGCTTAGAGCTTACACCTTCTTAAAGTTTTTTATTTATTCACTTTAGAGGAGTAGAGGAAAGGAGGAGGGGGAGAGAGAGAGAGAGAAACATCAATTTGTTGTTCCACTCATTCATGCATTCATTGGTTGATTCTCGTGTGTGCCCCGACTGGGAATCGAACCCACAGCCTTGGCATCTTGGGACAATGCTCTAACCAACTGAGCTACCTGGTTAGGGCTAGAGCTTATA
>NW_028074476.1:0-504 GCF_014824575.4 Sturnira hondurensis | reverse complement strand
TAATTCATTCATTTCTCTAGAGTAAAGCTAGACTAGTGCAAGGCACTAAAGATATAATAGTGACTCAACACAATCTAATGGGGAGATAATAATTTAATAATCAGCAGTAATTGTAAAATTGCAGTTATGATAACTGTCAAGGTATATGGTGCTCTGAGATGGAGTGGTAGGGATATTAACCCATGCAGAGAGACTGGGAAAATCTTCCTTAAGGGAGTGACCATTAATCTGAAGTCTGAAGAATGAATAGAAGCAAACTAGCGGTACAGGGGTAGAAAGAGAGTTCTAGCCTTTGAATGCTGGTTGTGAGCTAATGGTGAAGGAGCACAGCAAGGAAACTACCCTACTGTAGCTCAGTGAATAAGAGTAAACAAGGTGGAAGGTGAGAATGATTATGAGATGTTGGGTGGGAGATAAAAGGGTTTCAAGGGTTTTAATCTCTTCCCATGGGAGGAAAGGGTTAGGAGGAAAGGAGTGACAAGACAGATTTGTGTTAAAAATGAT
>NW_028074475.1:0-1518 GCF_014824575.4 Sturnira hondurensis | reverse complement strand
TAAATGTCTTAGATCAAACCATTAGCAATAAAAGCATTCGTGTGAACGTTCCAGGAGGATTTTTCCTTTAACAAGCCCTTGTTGGGACTGTTCGCAGGAAAACAGTCCCACTGTCCTCCCCTCACTGAAGGGAGCATTTGGGCGGGGTGCAGACGTGTAGACCAAAGGCGCCACAGCAGCGCTCCTTTCCAGTCTAACCCTGTGAGCCGACACACACAGACACGCTCGCCACTCCCAGAAAAGATGTTACCTCCTCCCACACGTAATCGTTGTGTGGAACTTGTCCCCTCAGAGCCCAGCAGGGACAGCCTTGGCAGAGTCTCTGCACCTGTCACTGCCACTCTACAAGAGCACCTACCCCCCTCACCTGTTCACAAGAGGAAGTTTGCTCCCACAGTCCGGGGCCTGGCTCGGGCCCCGCGGCTCTCTGCACGTCCTCTCAGTCAGCAGCAGTGACGGGAGCTCTTCCAGCTGGCCCTGCCCCGCCCCTTCTGCAAAGCGGGCCTTCGGTTGCCCCCTTCACCACAGCGGCTTGACGCTCGGGCAGATTTTGTGCAGACGTGTAAATTTTGGTGATTATTATCAAACAGAAGAAGCCCTTCCCAGGTCGAGCTGAGATGCGTTATGCAATGTCTTTCACTACGCGTTCTTGGCACTCAGTAACTTCCGTGGACATATAATTCCGAAATCTTTTGGAGCATGGTATGTGCCTTGGTATATGACATAATTCTATGAAATAAAATCAAACTTTAGGTTGATCCGAACCATACTTATTATTTATAGCCAGTTCATAAATGTGCTAAAGTTAGTGTAAGAAATAGTTACCGCGCAGTACGTGACAATTCCATTTGGCAACAGATGGGGATTTTGGTGCCTAAGTTCTTTGGTCATGGACAAAAAACTCCTGGTGGTTTCCAAACGCTCTCGGCTCCGCAACGAGGGAACTGAGTTGAGGGAGCCAGCTGACTCCCAGCCACACGTCCCAAAGGTTTGGACAGTGATGGTCAACGTGCTGACCAAAGAAGTAGATAGACGTTTCAAGATTGTATTTTTCACATCAGGACGCCGTAAACACAATGCTATGGATAAGTAGATTGGTGTTGGATTTTCCACCAAAAACATTATATAGCATTTAACAGACATTCCATTTGAAATTCTTTTTCGTGGTTGCAGTCCAATAGAATGATAGGATTATGAATCTCTACGTGCCTGCAGGGATGTCCTTGCCTCTCCCGCCTTATCATGTCTGAGCAGCCCAAGCTCCAGGCAGGTGGCGGTGGCCCCAGGGCTCTCTCCAGATGGAGCGGGGTCCCGGGTCATCAGCTTCCCTGGAGAGAAGTTGTTTTCTCCCCTCCAGCCCATCACTGCTGCCCCATGTCCCTCGAAGTGCATGGGTACGTACCTCTTCTATGCGTGTGATGAGCTGTGGTCTGGCAGAGGGAGCCCTGAATTAGGGACTGGAAGGTGTGAGTGGCTGCTAGAAAATTGCTCGTTAATGTTCTAAGTGTATTTTCCAGA
>NW_028074474.1:0-510 GCF_014824575.4 Sturnira hondurensis | reverse complement strand
AGGAGAGAGGGAGAGAAATATCAATGTATGGTTGCCTCTCATGCATCTCCTGCGAACTGGCCTGCAACCCAGGCATGTGCCCTGACTGGGAATCGAACTGTGATCCTCTGGTTCATAGGCCCGCGCTCAATCTACTGAGCTACACCAGCCACGGCTTCTCTTCCACCTTTAGTAAAGCACTGCTAAATATGCTCAACTTGAGTCCACAATGCCACCTCACGGTCATATTCTTACAGTTAGTCAAACTGGAAATCTTAAATATAGATTTCATGTCTTCTGTTATTACTGGGGCATGTTAAAGGGCCTGAACTAACAAAGGTGTAAGTGTAGCATGTCTGTATATGTGTTATTCGTATGTGTGGTGTGTATATATATATATATATATATATATATATATATATATATATAATGTATATTTATACATATATATATACACATACACACATTTTACCCATTTGTAATCATTTAAATCTTTCTAAGCATTATTTAACAATGCTGAATTGCATACAA
>NW_028074473.1:0-523 GCF_014824575.4 Sturnira hondurensis | reverse complement strand
AATATTGCCGTGTGGTCCCTTTCACTGCAGCGAGCTCTCCACCGGCAGGGTACGGGGTGGTCTCAGCAGGGATGGGGCCTCCACGTCAGAGCCAGGCTGCCAGAGGGGTGGGGGCAATGGACCTTTTCAACACTACACTTCTTACTTGAAGTGCTGAACACAAAAAATTTAGCACAAAATGTTTTAAGTTCGTTGTGGGTGGCTTTTTAAAACTGTAGGCAATAGCCCTGGCTGGTGTAGCTCAGTGGATTAAGCGCAGGCCTGCAAACCAAAGCATCGCTGGTTCAATTCCCGGTCAGGGCACATGCCTGGGTTGTGGGTCAGCTCCCCAGTGGGGGCCACATGAGAGGCAACCACACATTGATGTTTCATTCCTTTCTCCCTCCCTTCCCCTCTCTCTAAAAATAAATAAATAAAAATCTTTTAAAAAAAACATAACTTCAAAATATAACTTAAGAAAAAAATCTGTAGACAGTAGATGAAAAACGTGTTTTTAGACTAGGAAAGTTCCAGAAGAGTTACA
>NW_028074472.1:0-1627 GCF_014824575.4 Sturnira hondurensis | reverse complement strand
CAGCCACAGTGTTTGTCCCTGCATTTCCATGTGGTGGTCACTGAGGGTGGTCGCCCCTCCCTCACTTCCAGATTCCCTGCACATGCCATTCCCTACCTCACAGTCTGCTCCTAGGGAACTCAGCCCAAGATGCCAGCTATCCCAAAAATGGTCATCAGGGGCTGAGGTGGCCTCTGGACAGCCACAGAGCTCTGGTTCTCCCCTAAATCCACAATGTACGAGTCACCATCCCCAGATAGAGCTGATTGTTCCCCACGCTTTTCACAGAATGAGAGTGTAACAGACCAGGAGCCATGGGTTCTGAGAGAGACAGCGGGAGAGTTAGCTCCATCCTGAAGGTGACTCCAAGGAAACTGGGCTGTCACCTCCTCCTACTAAGGGTCCAGCAGACACACCACCAGGGTGTGAGCTGCCCTGTGGGTACGGCTTCACTTCTGCCCCCAAATCTGGCATAAGAAACTCTTCTTTATGCCCACCCTACCCACAAATATACAGAGAAAATAATTCCGTGAAATACAGTTCCGCTTATCAACACTGACACTTAATAAGCCACCAGAGGCCACCCTTGTCACCACAAAACCCGCTCACATCTCCACAACCCACACAACGTTCCAACTGAGGAATATAACATAGTCACGTTCCCGCCAAATATGATGGAACCAGCCCATGAACAACCACCAACATGCTCAGCCTTTCCCACCAGAGAGCACAAAACACCTTTTCATCTGCCAGTGTCTCCCAGGTGACGTGATGTTTTCT
This sequence comes from Sturnira hondurensis, assembly GCF_014824575.4. Classification (NCBI taxonomy): domain Eukaryota; kingdom Metazoa; phylum Chordata; class Mammalia; order Chiroptera; family Phyllostomidae; genus Sturnira; species Sturnira hondurensis. Next base: position 868 of record NW_028074472.1, on the reverse strand, counting down.
AACTCCCATACTGGGATGTAAAGTTGGCTACTGATACCATGTGTCGTGTTGAATAAAAATGGAATGACACAGGGCAACTTTATGTATCCAAAAATACACGTTATTAATCTAAGAAGGAAGCACTTGATACCTCTATGGTCCTCATTTCTGCAGCTGCCCTGTGGGCACAGCTGGTGTCTATAATCACCTTCCCCCCACCCCCTCCGTCTGCCCATTGCCCTCAGCAATTACCTTATCTAGTCGTCATTCTCTGTCAGGTGTGTTGAACAATCCTTCGCTCTGGAAGGTGGTGGTTTATTATCGGTCCTGCAGAGTTGGGGGGTTGAGATTTTACAACTGTGATCACAGACGCAGGAAGAAAAGGAGAGTCCCCTGAGTTCCATTCACCCTCCTGCTTACCCCTGTTCTGTGGAAGGAACCCAATCCTCCCACCCCAGTAAACACCCCAATTTTGCCCGACGGTTCACTGTCAGGAGGAGACAGGAGGGGCCTCGGAAGAGTCTCAACTGCTCATTTCATGCATCGTGCAGACCATGAAGTGTTGGGGATGAGGAGGAAAAGCCTTGGTGGTGGCGAGCAGTGTTTGTCCCCCGTCCACCCTCTGAGTCCCAGACCCATGACTCCTGCCTGTGGGAGGAGAGACAGGGACAGACAGGAGCCTCAGTTACACCTGCAACGAGGCTGTACTCCAGTGGGAGTCCACAGACACTCACCAGCCTCTGAGGCCCCGAGTCCATCTCCCTTTCTTTACCGACATCTCTCCAGGGGAGGCTCTGCTCTCATTCTTGTTGCAGATGGACCTCAGGGTGGCCGCTGCAGCTCAGCTGTCACACCCAGGGTCAAGGGGACAGACACTGCACAGATCTAG
>NW_028074471.1:0-1182 GCF_014824575.4 Sturnira hondurensis | reverse complement strand
AACACCTTCCTCAGGAGACGAAGGCTGAGAGGATGATGCTGACATCCTGCGAAGCCTGAAGGTGGAGTGTGCTTTCCCCTTAAATGCAGGACACTGGGCCTTGAATGCACTGCACACACTGCACACTCACATCTGTACCAGAACTAGGATGACACGTGCTATACCGATGCTTCCCAGAAACACCATTCTTGTCCAACAAAGGGAGTTGGTGAGACCTCAACCCAGGGGTGTGGGACCCAGTGTAACTGTGGAAACTGAAGGACGGTGTCAAAGACATGTGGAAGGGAAAGAGCGTGCTGAGGAAGTCAGATGGGGCTCAGTATCATTTGTAAAGGAAACTGCAGGTGTGCCCATGTGTGTGATGAACAGAGAGCTCTAACTTGCTGTGTTAATTGGTGTGCCTTCTGGATTATGGAATCATGGGTGCTTTTATTTTTGGTATTTCCAAAACTCACTTTTTCAAGACAGTAACTGCATATCATCAGGAAAAAAAAAACCCAACAGCCAGTTCCCATCCAGTGTGAGAGTCTGCAAGAGAAAATCTTAAAGTGCAAATTTCAAAATGTTACAGTTTTCTCCAGGTGATGAGATTAACAATCTCTTATTGTAAAAAAATATTCTTTAAAAAAGCTTTCTTTAATAACTTTTAAGAAGTCTGATACTTGAAGACAGCATCTATGGTAACATACCCCCCCAAGAAGAGCTCTCAGAGGCTGGGTCAGGAACTTTCCAGGACAGTTAGGACCGAGGCCAGACCAGGGGCCAGGTCAGCAACAGACAGGGAAGGGTCTGGGTGTCAAGACAAATCTGCCAAATTTCAGAAAGGCCAGGTAGGCTCGGAAGGCAGTGAGCCTTCCCAGCTTGGAAGGCAGTGAGCTGGTCTGTGGTCGTGGCTGACCATTCTGGCGAGTAACCCCCTCAACAGCCCAGCTGTGGTCCCCAAGCCAGCCCACGGCCCCCTTACCCTAGGTAGCAGACAATCAGAACATAAACCAGGTGGGACTGGCCACAGCTGCAGTGACCACTGTAGTCAGAGTCAAATGTGTGATGGAAGAAATTGGCCATTGTGTCCTGTCACCTCAGCCACTGACGTTTCTTTTGACCAAGGACTATTGACCTGCCCTATCCTTGTCACTCACAGTGTCATGTGGAGTTGGGAAGCCAGCAGGTGCAGCTAGCATG
>NW_028074470.1:0-3639 GCF_014824575.4 Sturnira hondurensis | reverse complement strand
TCCTGGACTTGAATGTCTATTTCTTTCACCAAATTAGGAAAGGTTTTTTTTTTAATTTTTTAAATTTATTTATCTTTAGAGGGGAAGGGAAGGAGAGAAATATCAATGTATGGTTGCCTGTCATGTGTCTCCTGCTGGGAACCGGCCTGCAACCCAGGCATGTGCCCTGACTGGGACTCAAACCGTGATCGTGTGGTTCGCAGGCCAGCGCTCAATCCACTGAGCTACACCAGACAGGGCAGGAAAGTTTTTTTTTTCATTATTTTTTCAGATAGATCACCAGTATCTTGCTCTTTATCTTCTCCTTCTAATACCCCTATGGTGGGAATATCAGTACACGTCAAGTTTTCCCAGTGGCTGCTTATACTACCCTCATTTAAATTTTTTTTCTTCTTTTTGTTCTGTGTGATTGTTTTTTGTTTTCTTATGCCCCAAATCATGAATTTTATTCTTGGCTTCATCTACTCTAGTGTAAATTGTTCTTTATTTTAATTAGTGTGTCCTTCGTCTCTGGCTGGATCTTTCTTATGCTGTTGAAGTCCTCACTGAGTTCCCTGAGCATCCTTATAACCAGTGTTTGGAACTCTGCAGCTGATAGATTGCTTATCTCCATTTTGTTTAGTTCTTTTTCTGGAGTTTTGATCTGTTCTTTCATTTGGGCCATGTTTCTTTGTCTCCTCATTTTGGCAGCCTCCGTGTTTGTTTCTATGCATTAGGTGGAGTTGCTTTGTCTCCGTGTCTTGGTAGTGTGGCCTAATGTAGTAGGTGTCCTATAGGGTCCAGTGGCACAGCCTTCCTTATCACCAAAGTTGGGTACTCAAGGTGAGCAGTTTGTGTGGGCTGAGTACACCTTCATCTTGTAATTGAGCCTTGGTTGCTATTGGCAGATCAGAGAGAGGGATTTATCCAGGCCAGTCAGCTGCGAGGACTGGCTGTGACCACTTCCACCAACCTCCACTCTCCATGGAGGACCAGCTGTCCAGGGGCAGGGTGGTGGTGCTCTGACATAGTCTGAAGCTGTCCACTGGGTGTGCTGTCCCTGGGGTTTCCCAGGTGGTGCAGGCCAAGATTAGCTTCAACCTGTGTTTTTCCCAGGGCCACCCTGCCTGAGCTTTAAAGCAATCTGAGAGGGCTGCTACTTGTGCTGGGCTTGGAGATTCCCAGGCAAAGCCAAGCTATGACTCCAGGCTGGCTGCTGCTAGTGCTGGGCCTGGGGCTCCCTGGGGCCAGCTGTTCCTTGTTTGAGAGAACTTAGGAAGTATGTAGTCCGAGCCAAGACCAGCCATTTCTATGGAAAAGCAGCTTTGGTGGGCCTGTAAATTGAGTGGGACAGAGTCTCTGGGAAGCTCCAAGGTGGGTCAAACAGTGTTAGACAGGTTGATGGAGTCTCAAGTATGGCACCAGCCTGCCAGCTCCCAGGCTTTGGATGGGGAGGGCTCAGAAAGGGGACAAATGAAAAAGGGCAAACAGTGGAAGAGGAGTCTGCAAAGAGTAAGAGCAGTGACTGAGCAGGAAGAAAACTGAAGTGTAAGTCTCACAGAGCAGGAAGATGGCTGTTAGTGCTCAATGCTGCTAGGAGGTCCAGTGTACTGTGCTGCTGCTGTCCAACGGCGTATTAAAATGTAATTAAAATTTTAATTATTTGGCTATTGAATAAGCCAATGGCTATTAAATTTTAATTAAAAGTGATTCGTTAAATTTAAATTATTTTAAGGATAAAATCAATTAAATAAAAAACGTTTAGCCCTGGCTGGTGTAGTTCAGTGGATTGAGCCCGGGCCTTCGAACCAGAGGATTGTGGTTCGATTCCCAGTCAGGGCACATGCCTGGGTTGCAGGGCAGTTCCCAGTGGGAGACACACAAGTGGCAACCATACACTGATATTTCTCTCCCTTTCTCCTTCCCTTCCCTTTCCTTCTAAAGATAAATAAATAAGATCTTTAAAAAAAAGAATAACATCTTTGCTCTTAACCCTCAGAGTGCTGACATTCTCTGGTATTTTGGCGATGTTTAATATTTCGAAGATAAAATTTTTTTAAAAAATGTGTATAACTCCATGGCACTTAGCCACATGTCAGGTGTTTGGTAGCCACAGATTCGTTACTACCGCATTTGACGGTGCAGACTCAGGACATTTTGATCACCACTAAAAAGTTCCATTCAACAGAAGAGAACTGAGAATCCCAGGAGACGGTGAGGCCCCTTTAGTGGTGTCTCCGTTGTGGTGGTGGAAAACCTGTGGGATGTCCATACAGGTAGTGAGTAGTATTCCTTATAAACGCAGCCCTAACAAGGCTGCTCTCCTCCTAGGAGAGCTACTGTGTAACTCACGCATACATCAAACACACAGGCTCAAGCAAGACCAGAGCACATCATTCAACAGCTTTATAGATTTCCCTGCCAGCACACACCCTTAAGGCACAGGTAGCAAATACAAGGCGGGCAGGTGGAACCCAGCTCTACATCTTGTTTTATCTGGCCCAGCACCTTGTTTCTACCCAGCAGCAGCACCAAGCTCTCACTTAACTGTTAAGGAGTACACAATTTACACAATCCTGAAGTTACATTCGGCTCTTTGAAGGCAACCTTGAGGCTGATGTGGCCACAGTGAAAATGAGTTTGATACCACTACTTAAGGTCCCCAAACTCCATCTCCCATCATGCCCTGGGGGCCCTTCTGCAACTCTGGCTCTTGGACTTCTGGGGAATGTAGTTTTTATAGTGCTCCAACTCCAGAAAAGTTCTAGCTCTGAACTAAGGCTCCCATGTGGCCCCGCGTGGGCCATTCAGTTCCAATTCACTGCCGCAGCCACGACCGTCAGTTGGAGGCGGCAAAATGGGAACACGAGATTCAGTGAAGCAGCGATGGAGATGCTGGAGTCCCGGGAGAGGAGTATAGTGACAGCGTTGTGCTTTTTCCTGCCACTCCTCAGATCCCCGCTGCTTGGAGGCTCTGGGGACCGGTCAGCCGACCCGCAGCCAATAGGGCCCCCGGGGTGGGGGGGCTCACTAGAGTACTTGGGGTAGCGGGGTTCCATGGGACAGCATGCAGCTTTAGGGCCATTGGACGGATCTCGTCTGGAAGCGCAGGCGCAAATGCAGAACTTGGCGTCCTCTGTAAACACCAAAGAGCGCCTGCGCTAGAGGAGGAACTGGGATGGACTCTAGGGGGCGCCTTAGCCAAGATAACAGAAATAGTAACAGTGTTCTTGTCTAATTTCCGTTGTCCTGTCTTTTATGGTTTGCAAAGCACAGCCCCCTTCGTGGTCCCTCTTAATTTGATCCTCAGGGCAGCCCCGTTACAGATTTGATAACAGGTTAGAGAAAGTCCCACAGCCAAAGTTCTAGTATCATGGAATTAGAAGGACCAGATGTTCACAGACTCTAGCCCAGGCTTGGCCTCTGACTCCCTGTGTGACCGTGGGTAATTCTGGTTCCTTGGGGATCTAAGCGTTCTCATTTGTAAATGGAAAAAGTTTATTGGGAGGATCAAATCGGATGCACGAGTGACACTTAATTCCCAAGCTGTCTAAAGGCAAAATATTATAGAGAGGTGACTGTAGATTGAGGGGCCCATTTTCTCATTCTACAAATTACAAAACTGAGGGCCCCAAAAGGGGCAGGAGCTTGCTCAGGTCT
>NW_028074469.1:0-967 GCF_014824575.4 Sturnira hondurensis | reverse complement strand
CAAAGTCTTCCAAGGAAACATTTTTGTGAAATGTTTCAGGAGTTCCATGAAATGTTTGATTCAAATTTGTTTTTTTCTAAATTTCTTTATTATTAAAATTTTTAACTGTATTGTATATGTGGAAGTTGCTAAGACAGTAGATCTCAAATATTCTCACCACACATGTAACGAACTGTGTGAAGTGATGGAGGCTAATTATCACCTTACTGTGGTCGTCATTTTGCAATATGTACATGCACAGCTTAAACCCATACTCTGTTATATGTCAATCGTGTATCAATAATAAACAACTTTTGCTGCTGGAGGTAACCCATAGTACTCCTCGGTACCACCAGCTTAAGGTTTTTTTGTTTGAATGATGCCCTTAGGAATAAAACCTCTGATCTCAGTTTAATTGAGATGAATTATTAAACTTCCACCATTTGTGGCTACACATCTCACCGAATCAGTGTTTTATTGATTTTGTGCAGCCAAATGAAACCCAGAAATGCACGAGCCGCATCACGTGATTTCAGACGTGTATGTTTGCCCAGGTTGCTGTTTAAAAAACAAAATAGATCGATGCTCCGTAATGAGTTAATGTTATCCATTTGACTTTTAAAACGAAGGCTGATGAATGGTGTTGGCCGTGGTATCTGGTTTTGTTTGGGTTTCGCGTACGATTTAATGTGTCAGGAGGATTTTGCTCAGAGACCACTGTAAAAAGGGAACTCGCTGATGGCCAACGGCTCCTGCAGCTCTGGTGCTCCGTGATGAAGTGCTCTTTGATTAAGTGTCGAGTCGAATGGGGCAAACCTTCCGCAGACGCAGGACTGTGGCTGGAGAGAGCCCCGCAGTCGCCGACCTGCCCAACCCAAGTGAGCAGGTGTCGGGAGCCCAGCTCCCTCTCAGCCCTTCTTTCTCCCTGGGGGGCCGTCGGCTCTGGGGGGAGAGAGCTGCCTACGCTGGAAGTGCTGTTAATGGCATT
>NW_028074468.1:0-725 GCF_014824575.4 Sturnira hondurensis | reverse complement strand
TGTACTGACAGTGAGAGCTGTTTCTGTAGAACGGGGGACGGGTCAGACTAGATGGGTTGCGTGGATGGAGCATGGGCTCTACTTCCAAACAACTCTCAGTCTCGTAGGGGCTGGGGTTGTATTCGCTTCCCAAACACAGTTTGGACGCTGGACTAATAAAAGTCTGCCCAGAGGGCAGAGATGAGCGCAGTAGGGAGTGACAGGTGCTTTCTGAGCCGGCCAAGCCGGGAGACTTTTGGAAGAGGAGGCTGAGTCCTAAGGAAGTATTCAGAAGTCGTACTCACTTCCATGACTTTTCAGGGTTAAGCAGAGTGCTCCGCACTTACAGACCTTTCACTGTGTCTGCTGGATGAATTTATGTGATGAAAAGAGTGTATTCTTTCCCTTAAAGATGTGGATGATTGCCTCCGCGGTTCCTTTTACTAGATAGTGGCCTGCAGACAGAAAGGCAGTCTGTGTTGGGGGAGTAGCGGTGCCATCTTTGGGTATGAAGAGTACACCTTTGTGTACTCTTCACAAAGGGGTGGGTTCCAAATTCAGGTGTGTGGAAGTACCAGACACCGTGTAAGTGAATGGTGCTGGGAGGCAGATTTGCAAAGAACAATGCCCCGAATGGTGTCCTGCCACAGCACACTCTGTTTTGTACTCACAGGAGTACAATTCACAGACAGTTATGTCTGCTTTTGATCTGGTTCTCTTGGCCTGTCACTTTCCTATTTTTGATA
>NW_028074467.1:0-972 GCF_014824575.4 Sturnira hondurensis | reverse complement strand
AAAATTATGTTATTATATAAGTGTTGGATACAATATTTCAAACATATTTCATTTCATACACTGGGAAGCATAACTGGGGGGATTTTTATGCTTTTTTTAAATTTTCACTTATTAATTTGAAATAGAAAGAGTTGTTCCACTTACGTATTCATTCATTGATTGCTTCTTGCATGTGCCCTGACTGGAGAATGAACTGACCATCTTGGCATATAGGCAGGACACTCTAACCAACTGAGCTACCAGGCCAGGGCTACTAGGGAAAAATTTTGAAAAGTACAATTTCTGGGTCAGAGGGTATGAGGATGTTATTTCTGAATAGCTATTCTCGAAATGATCCGAGAGTCTGCACCAAAGGACCCTTCCCAGAGTCTTTCAGAGTAAGGACACTGCACCTGCTTGCCCATCAGCCTCAGAGATGTCAGGAGTCCTCTGGATCCCCATATGAGCCACCAAATTATGTCGACCTTAAAAATATAGCAGACAGTTATTTTACCAGCACATAAGGGGTTTATTTAGAAATAGTAATAAAAATGGAATTAGGACAAGCAAGCTTTAACAAAAGATAGGTAAGCTCCACAAGAAAAGAAGAGGAACATTATTTTACAGGGAGAAAGGAGGAAGTTGGGAGGGGTCATTTCAAATGAAAGGGCAGTGCAGAAAATCCTCAGTTCAGGGTGAGCATGGCTTCTCTCTGGCTGAGTTGCTGGGGAGTCGCTTTCTTCTGGGAGCACATGGTACATCTTCATGTTGGGGCCTGTGACAGACGATTTTTCCTGTAATTGACCCTGGGTGGTGCAATGTGGAGCACCCCAACTGGCCCCCAACTCCTCTTTATTGAGGTTTCCCTTTATGCAGTTTCACAGTAATAATTACAGTTACTTGGCACAGTTCCGGTCCATGGAAATCAAATTATATTTATCTGTTCAAAACGATGTAGGGACAGAAACACTCTTCCCACTTTGTCCCGTGAAA
>NW_028074466.1:0-820 GCF_014824575.4 Sturnira hondurensis | reverse complement strand
GGACAACCACCTATGACAGAAGAAATTCCTACATGAGAAGGGAGGTTGAACCTGACCAGTGGTTTTATTTTTCAAAAACTGAAGAACTTTTTATTAAATAAAGTTTTTCTAAAAACCCTGATATATAAAACATAACCATGAAGCTGCTCTGTTTGTGAACGAACTTGCAGAGACTTCCTACTCAGCTCTTTCAACAATTCCGTCCTCAGGAAATCCTGAGCACTTTCTCTGAACTTCAGACTCCTGGAAGTAGTCTGAAAGTATGACCTTGATGATACCTAAGGTCCCCTCTCTCTATAGAGGGAGGGTTATAAAGTGGGAGTAAAAAAGCCAAGCATCTTTTTCAGTGGGCCCATACATCAACAGTAAGGGCAGAATATATATTCAAATCCACAAAGGGACAGAACATAANATGACAGCCTTGGTAGGCAGCAACTGCTTGTGTTAGTGCAGATGGGTCAGCCAGACCTGTTACACACAAAAAAAGAGAAAGGAATGTTTAAGTGACAAGTCACACCCCCATCTTGACCTATATGCTGTTGTGACCAGAGACCATCATTTCTGTAGACTCTGTTGACCAAAACAATCTCACTTAGCAAAATGGTCTGACTTTTCTTTCATCTCATTAGCTTATTCTAGAAATATTTACTGAATGGTTACTGTGCAATGTCAAAATCTGTTTCTTCAGGAATAAAAACTCTATTATATTAAGTAAAAAAAATAAGGACTATATACATAATAAACATAAGGAGTGAAGACCATGATACCTGTCACAAGGATGGATACATTAGAAATAAAATACTAACACCAAAGAAAAGTT
>NW_028074465.1:14728-42758 GCF_014824575.4 Sturnira hondurensis | reverse complement strand
TTGTATCTAGAAAGCCGTGAGATTGCGAGTGGTCATATTTTGAGGTAAGGTGCGAGTTAAGAATAGTAAATAGCCGTAGTGTGTGAGCAAGTAAAGTTAATCGTTGCAGCAATAGAATTCAACAACCTATAAAGTGGGCTAAGACCGAAGAGATGTGTTATGAAGTATTTATAGTGGTATAGAAAGCAACAAACAAACAAAGAAATACACACACAAAAAGGGCAAGACAAGTGAGGAAAAAGCAGTAAGTTTGGGGTGAAAGGAAGGAGTAAAACAGGAAGAAGGAAAGGAAAAGAAGAGAGTACTGAAAGATACAGCAACAATAAATAAAAAAATGTAGGATTACTGAAAAAATGTAAAAAAAACCCCTCCTTCCTTGTTGGTTTCAAACTGTCCAATCTGTTTTTTCTGGTTTCGGCAGGACACCTCTATGGGCTGGCTTGTAGGCCCAGGCGCACACCTGCCCACCAGCCGGGCTACAAGACTGGGGCGCGGGCGCCGGCCCACCCAACAGGCTGCCTGGGTCCCACGGGATCTGGTAGTGGTCCTTCCCAGTCCTGTGGCTGGGTGGGAAGCAAGACAAGCTGCCTTCACAGGAAAACACCTCAGTCCACTTTCCAGTAAAAACTTCTCCAGAAAGCATGCCTCTCAGCCCAGCCCAATCCCCAACCTGACTGGTTAGGACAATGCTCCTCTCAAATTTCCTGGGCTGGCAGGGTGGTGGGCTGGTGACCACAGAGATCGAAACTGAACATGGCCCCCTGTCCTTGCCACCATCCCTGCTCACCTAGGAAGACAGGTCTCTGCCACCCAGCCCCGCATAAGTGGTGAGGGAGGGAGCCAGCTCTTCCAAGGACCCCACAGCTGGCCCAATGCTCCACTGGGTGCTGGGCTCTCTATGAGTCCTCCGTGGCACTGGCTGCAGATGGAAGCCTCTACACCCCTAATGTGGTGGTAGCAGCAGCTCCGAGGCTTTTCGGGCTGACCGAGGGCAGCAGGCCCTGCCGCTCCCGCTTTTGTCTTTACTCACAGGTGCTGGGCTCCCAATGAGTCCTCGGTGGCAGACGCCCCTGTCGCTCGGCTCAGACGGAAGGAAGCCTCTGAGCTCCGACCGCTGCGGCAGCCACGGCCCTGAGGTCTTTATGTGTTGGCCAATGGCTACTGTCGGCCTGGCCACCTCTGTCCTTACTCGCATCCCTCAGACCCCAACGACCTGTAGCTGTTGTGTTCATCAGTATCTCTGGTCTCTTATTTTTATAAATGCTGGGGAATTGTTGGTTGGGGAATTGATTGCGCTGTTCTTCAGTAAATCTGCCAGGATTTTCTCCCAGGGGTATGAGAACTGGAGTCGCTCCCTCCTACTCCACCGCCATTTTTTAGGACCTCGTTTGCAACATTTTGCAATGGTCTGAACTCAGGAGCTTGGGTCATGGAAGCTCTTGGGCTCATCCTTATCTTAATGTTTATTTTATTTTTATTATTTATATGGAAGTTGTTTTGTTGTGATTGCATTCGGGAACAGCAAATAGTCAATTTCACAGGCCTAACAGCTACAATTGATTTAAAAAACAGAAGAAAGAGGGAGATGTTGGGACCTTCTCTGCCTAGTTCCAGGAATTGTAGCTGCCTCCCATGGTTATGGAGGAGTGAACAACCTCTGGAATGTAAGCCACAAGGAGACGTAGCTTGTCTCTGGTAGCAAATGTTTTCTCCTCTTACTCCCCTACTCCCAGATCATTGTCAGGTACTCCAAGATGGTTAAGACTTTTCAGAAGAGGGGCAACCTGTCAGGCACGATCACCTGGGAGGCCATCTGGACGGACTCAGGGGGCTGCATCATTAAAGAGGGAGTGATTGACCCTGGCCCCCCTGCTTTTCTGACATAACCTAGACTCCATGTTCTCTGGGAAAATTGATTCCTGGCTCTAATCCACAGAAGCCTGAAACCCTGTGATTGGAGAGGCTGTGCAGCCCCTTGCCTCCTAGAGCAGCATCCGGGGTGATCGAGCTTAACACAGAATTTCTAACAATTTTCTGAAGACTGATTTGCTAAGAATGCTCTTAGTTGGAGGATGTCTTCATCTTTAGATGAAGACCAGGGCAGAAAATGAATTAGTTTCCCCAACCTTCTGTAGCCTTTTAGCTGATAGACCCTTACTTAGAAGGTGTCCTAATGGTTCTTTTTATACTATCTACTGTATACTGCCTGACAATACTTAATAAGTTTTACCTTCAGTTGTGTGACAAAAACCCAGTAAAAGCCCGTCTAAGCAAATGTCAGCACACTTAGCCCTTGTGAGACTTGCCAGGATGCTCTAAGGCTCCCCCCACTTTGGAGTGTACCACTTTGGTTTCTTTCCCTCCACAGGAGTCAGTAGTGTGTGTGAACTTTCCTATTACAGAAATTAATCTCCAGGGACTAAGTTATCAAATAATTTGTTAAACAAATGTCACTCATTATGCTGTCCTTGGAAAATTCAAATACATTCATATTTTTATTGATGGTTACTCTCATGCCCTATATACCTCTGCTTTAAGAGGAGCACCTAACAGTTCAACTGGTCAGGCAATTGTGGTTCAGGCACATCATGCTTTCAAAAATCTTAAAAAAAAACTAAACAGAAGGAGTCATGAGTCCTCCCACCAAAATCTGATTTGTCTTATGTATACCTATTATTTTCTAAATGATGATGTATTGTTTTATACTCCAATGGCAAAACATTTTCAGAGAGAAGAGTCGAATTCCTCTTACCCTCAGATTTTATATAGAGATCTTTTATGAGTTGGCACTTGGCAGGGTCCTGTAGCACTTTTAACTTGGGGAAGAGGGTATGCTTCTGTTTGCCTTTCAGAACGACCTTTGGAACTGCTGACTAATAGGGTGAAGTCGTGTCAAAGAAAATGCTTTCCTGGACACGATCCACCTACACACATTAGACTCTTTTCATCCAGACTTCTCCAGGCTGTGTGTTATCCCCCTGAAGTGGAATTCCTGGAGCAGTATTCAACATCACCTCAGGACTTTTTCTACCAACTTAAAGGGACAAATCAGTAAATTGCTTTTGGAGCTACTTCAGCAGCTACAGGACATTCAGTACCTAACCAAGAAGGTGGTATTTCAGACTCTCCGTGAAAATGTTGGCTGGTTGAACCCAAACACTTGGTTTGGTGGACTTCACCTGAGAACGTGGGTGTTTGCAGCTGCCGGTTGTTTACTAATTCTAACAACGCTTTGTGTACTTCAGTGCATTTGATAATTATTTGCCCAGGTCATATAAGGTAGGAGTAAGTTGCAGCCTTTGTGGGACTTAGAGCAATCTTCACTAAAAACAAGAAGAGAGATGTAGGAAAGGGCTTCTCGGGACACGGAAACCTAGCTCAAAAACCATGTAAGTAACCAGTGTGGGGTAAGTTAGCATTCAAAATCACCCCAGTAAAGAAATACTCCTGAGGGTGATCAGGCTTGCTTTGTGCTTAGGCTACTTTGTGATTTGCATTTCCTGAAGTCTGTGCTAATCCTTCCAAAGTTTAAAATGTAACCAGACCTGTTAGTTTTGTATTCCCTTGCATTTGTAAAATTTTTCAAAGGACTGAACTCAGGAGCTTCGATCTTACCACCTCTTGAGCTCACCCTTGTCTTACTCTTTATTTGTGCTTTATGATTTATATGGAAGTTGTTTTCTTGTGATTGCATTCAGAAAAGCAAATAGTAGGTTTCACAGGCCTATCGGCTACAATTGATTTTAAACAACAACAACAACAACAAAAAACCCTGAGATGTTGAGACCTGTTCTGGCAGAATCCTGGAAGTGTAACTGTCTCCAATGGCTAAGGACAAGTGAGCAACCTCCGGAATGTGAGCCACAAGAAGACACAGCTTGTTTCTGGTAGCAAACATGGCCTCGACTTACGTTCCTAACCCCAGAGCTTTGTGGGATACTCAGAGAAAAGTAAGACTGTTCAGAATAAGGGAAAGCTAAGCCAGGCATGATCACTTGGGAGGCCATCAGAGATGGACTTGGGGGGTTTCAGCAAAGAGGGAGTGATTGACCCTGGCCCCCCAGTTATTCTGAAATAATCCAGTCCCCATGTCCTCTGGGAGTAGCGCTTCCTGGCTATAATCCACAGAAGCCTGAAAACATGTGATGGGGGAGGCTGTGCAGCCCCTTGCCACCTAGAGCAGGATCCGGGATGATCTGCCATGAGACATAATTTCTAACAATCCTGTGAAGACTGCTTTGCTAAGAATGCTTTACTTAAATGATGAAGGCCAGGGTAGCAAATGACTTTGTTTTCCCAAAGTTCTGTAGCCTTTTTGCTGATAGAGCCTGACCTAGAAGATGCCCTAATGGCTCTTTGTTAACTATCTATTGTATACTGTCTAACAATGCTTAATAAGTTTTACCTCAAGTTCCGTGACAAAAACCCAGTAAAAGCCTGTCTAAGCAAGGGTCAGCACGCTCTGCCCTTGAGAGACTTGCCAGGATTCTCTGAGGCTCTCCACTGTGAAGGGTGCAGCCAATCTATCCCTTTCCCTCCACAGGACTCAGTACTGTGTGAATCTCCAATCTACAGGAATTAATACTCAAGGACTAACTTCTCAAATAATTTGTTAAACAAATGTCTCTCATTATGCTGTCCTTGGTAAATTCAAATAAGTTCATATTTCCAGATGTGTTACATACATCTGCTTTAACAGGAGCACCTTACACTCCAACTTGTCAGGCAATGTGGTTCAGCCACATCATACTTTCAATAGTCTTTTTAAAAAACTAGAAGAGGTAGTCATGAGTTCTTCCCACCAAAATTTCTTTTCCACCATGTTTACCTATAGTTTGTGAAATGATGATGTATTGTTTTATCCTCTACTGGAAAAACATTTTTAGACAAAAGAGTTGAAGCCACCTTACCCTCAGATGCTATATAAGGGTCCTTTAGAAAATTTCACTTGGCAGGGTCCTGTAGAACTTTTAACATGGAGAAGAAGGTATGCTTGGTTTGCTTTCCAAAATGCACTTTCAAACTGCCAGCAAAGAGAAGCCTTATCACCGTAAAGGCTTCTCTGGACGCGACCCACCTCCAACCAGTAGACTCTCTCCATCCAGACATCTCCAAGCTGTGTGTCATCCACCTGAAGTGGAAATTCTGGAGCAGAATTCAACATCACCTTAGGACTTTTTCTACAAAGTTAAAGGGGCAAATCAATAAACTGCAGCTGAAGCTACTTTAGCAACTGCAGGACATTCAAGGCCTAACCAAACAGGAGGTGGTTGAGACCCTCCGGGAAAATGTTGGCTGGTTAAACCCTGAAACTTGGTTTGATGGACCTCTTCTGAGAATGTGGGTCTTTGGAGATGCCGGGGTGGTTTGTTAATTCTGATAACTCTTTGTGTACTTTGATGCATTTTCAAATTATTTTCCGGGGTAGGGTCATATAAGAAAGTAGAAAGTGGAAAACTCTTTGGGATTTATAGCAGTCATAACAACACAAGGAGGGCGATGCAGAAAACTGTTTTTTGGGAAGTGGAGACGTAGCTGAACACCGGCGTGGGAAACCAGTGTGAGTTAAGTAAGCATGCCAAACCACCCCCTTAAAGAAGTACTCCCATGGAGGATCAAGCTTACTTTTTACTTAGGCTGCTTTGTTATTTGCACTTCCTGAATTCTGTGCTAATCCTCCAGAAAATCAAAATGTAACCAGACCTGTTAGTTTTTTTTATTCCCTTGCATTTGTATCATTTTTTCAAAGGAGTGAATTTAGGAGCTTGGGTCTTGGCAGCTCGTGGGCTCCTCCTTGTCTTAATCTTTATGTGTGCTTTATGATGTATATGGAAGTTGTTTTCTGGTGACTGCATGAGGGAACAGTGCATAGTAGGTTTCACAGGCCAAACAGCTACTATTGATTTAAGAAACAGAAAGGAAGGAGATGTTGGGAACTGCTCTGCTGGGTTTCAGGAAGTGTAACTGCCTCCCATGTCTTAGGACGAGTGAGCAAGCCCCGGAATGGGAGCCAAAAGGAGACAAAGCTTGTCTCTGCTACCAAACGCTGCCTCTGCTTACTCCTCTGCCCCAGAAGCATGGTCATATACTCAGAGACGGGTAAGACTCCTCAGAGGAGGGGAAAGCTAACCCAGGCCCAATCACTTTGGAGGCAATTATAGAAGGGCTCGGGGTGCTGCAGCCAAGAGGGAGAAATGGACTCTCACCCCCCCCTACCCAGTTATTCTGACATAGCCCAGTCCCCATGTCCTCTGGGAGAAGCGCTTCCTGGCTGTAATCCACTGAAGCCTGAGCATCTGTGATGGGGGAGGCAGTGCAGCCCCTTGCCAGCTAGAGCAGGATCTGGGGTGATCTGGCATCAGTAAGAGTTCCTAACAATCCTGTGAAGTCTGCTTTGCTAAGATTGCTTTTAGTTAAATAAGGGAAAGTGCAGAAAAAGGTTTGTTTTCCCAAAGTTCTGTAGCCTCTTAGGTGATAGACCCTGGCTTAGAAGATGCCCTAATGGTTCTTTGTATACTATCTTCTTTTTACTGCCTGATGAAGATTAATAAGTTTAACCTGAAGTCCTGTGGGGGGAAAATAGTAAAAGCCTGTCTAGGCAAGGGTAAGAGTGTTTTCTCCTTGAGAGGGTCGTCAGGCTGTTTCCAGTGTCTCTTTCTTTTAGAGAGTTGCCTGGCCACTTCGAGGCACTCCCCACTTGAGGGAGAAGCCATGCTGTGTCTTCCCTTTTCCTCCACAGGACCCATTAGTTCGTCTGAATCCCACATTTACAGGAGTTAAACCTCAAGGACTAACTTCTCAAATAACTTGGTAACCAGGTGTCACTCATTATGCTGTCCCCGGAAAATTCAAACATGTACATATTTTAATACTTACTCTGATGCCCTAAGTACATCTGCTGTAACAGGAAGACCTACGGTCCAAATGGTCAGGTGGTGGTGGAACAGACTCATCATACTTTTAAAAATCTTTTTAGAAAACAAAAAATGGGGAGTCGTGGGTCCTCACCCGCCAAAAATTGATACTGTATCATGTTTACCTCTAATTTTGTAAATGACGATGTATTGCTTTATACTCCACTTGAAAAACATTTTCAGGCAGAAGAGTCAAAGCTACTTTACCCTCAGGTTTTATACAGAGTTCCTTTAGGAGATGGCACTTGGCAGGGTCCTCTAAACTTTTAACTTGGGGAAGAGGGTATGCTTGTGTTTACTCTCCAAAATTAGCTTTCTAACTGCCAGCAAAGAGGGTGAAGCCTTATCACTGTAAAGGCTTTTCTGGGAGTGACCCACCTCCAACCAGTAGAATCTCTCCGTTCAGACTCTGGCAAACTCTGTGTCATCCACCTGAAGTGGAATTCCTGGAGCGGTATTCAATATCACCTTCGGACTTTTTCTACAACGTTAAAGGGACAAACCAATGAACTGCAGCTGAAGCTACTTCAGCAGCTGCAGGACATTCAACGCCTAACCAAGCAGGAGGTGCTTGAGAACCTCCCTGAAGATGTTGGCTGCTAGAACCCTGAAACTTGGTGTGACTTCTGAGAATGTGGGTCTTTGGAGCTGCCGGTTGCTTGCTGATTCTAATAATGCTTTGTGTACTTTGATGCATTTTCAAATTATTTTCACAGGTCAGGTTGTATAGGCAAGCAGCTAGTGGCAACCTTTTTAGGATTTATAGCAGTCATAACCAAACACAAGAAGAGAGATTCAGTGAACTGCTTCTCGAGATGGGGAAATGTAGCTGGGGACCAACGTGGGGAACCAGTGTGGGGTAAGTCAGTGTGCAAGACCATCCCCATAATGATGTACTCCGGTGGGTGATCAGGCTTGCTTTGTACTTAGGCTACTTTGTGATTTGCATTTCCTGAAGTCTGAGCTAATCCTTTCAAAAATCAAAATGTAACCAGACCTTTTAGTTTTATTATTCTCTTGTATTTGCATCTTTTCTCAGAGGAGTGAACTCATGAGCTTGGGTCTTGGCAGCTCGTGGGCTCCTCCTTGTCTTAATCTTTGCGTGCTTTATGATGTATATGGAAGTTGTTTTCTGGTGACTGCATGAGGGAACAGTGCATAGTAGGTTTCACAAGCCAAACAGCTACGATTCATTTAAGAAATAGAAAAGAAGAAGATGGTTGGGAACTGTTCTGCCTGGTTTCAGGAAGTGTAACTGCCTCTTATGTCTTAGGATGAATGAGCAAGCCCCGGAATGGGAGCCACAAGGAGACAAAGCTTGTCTCTGGTACCAAACGCTGCCTCTGCTTACTCCTCTGCCCCAAAAGCATGGTTAGATACTCAGAGACAGGTAAGACTCCTCAGAGGAGGGGAAAGCTACCCCAGGCCTGATCACTTTGGAGGCCATCATAAAAGGTGCTGCAGCCAAGAGGGAGCAATGAACCCTCATTCCGCTCCCCCAGCTATTCTGACATAGCCCAGTCCCCATGTCATCTGGGAAAAGTGCTTTCTGGGTCAAATCCACTGAAGCTTGAGCACCTGTGTTGGGGGATGCTGTGCAGCTCCTTGAGAGCTAGAGCAGGATTCAGGGTGATTTGGCTTTAGAAAGAGTTCCTAACAATCCTGTGAATTCTGCTTTGCTAAAATTGCTTTTATTTAAATTATAAAGGCCAGCGCAGAAAATGAGTTTGTTTTCCCAAAGTTCTGTAGCTTTTCAGGTGATAGACCCTGGCTTAGAAGCTGCCCTAATGATTCTTTGTATACTGTCTTTTGTTATTGCCTGACAAAGATTAGTAAGTTCAACCTGAAGTCCTGTGCAAAAAAACAAAACAAAACAAAACAAAACAAAAAAACAAAACAAAAAAAACAGTAAAAGCCTGTCTAGGCAAGGGTCAGCTTGCTCTCTTCTTGCGAGGGTTGCCGTGACCTTCTGAGGCTCTCCCCACTTGAGATTGTAGCTCTTCTGCCCCTTTCCATTTACAGGACTCAGTTTTACATTCTCTTAACACTCACAAACCTGTAGAGGCCAATATCTGCAGTACAGCAACATTACATTTCTCTGTTAGAAGAAAATCGTAGCCTAACTAAGTGCATGGAGGAAACGATGGATTAGCAGTTTTCTCAGTTTCACAGATAGCATAGTCTTAAGCACGCATTGATAGGTTGTTACACAAGTGATTTGGTAGATAATTTTGTGTACTATTTACCACGTAAGTGACACTGCAGAAAAACCCTTCAACAGAAGCGCTAGTCTATATTATGGGAACAGCATTGTGTTTGTGTACTGCTGGAATGGGTTCATTAGCTTACCTTTAGAAACCATTCAGACGGTTTGCCTACAACAGGCTTTGTGAGGGAGTTTCTTAATCCCCAGCGATTTCAGAGGTTTCCAACAATTCATGATGGTTCCAACAATGAGAAATTCACTTGCTTAAGGGAAGTAGACCCATTCATCTCCTTTTCATTTTTTTTTTTACGTCCAAGTCAGGTACTGCACACTACATGCATTTCTTTGCTTCCTCCTTATTTTCTACGAGAAAAAATGCTTCAGAGGAAGCTGTACATGGAAAGTATTCTGCTTTAAAGGTGACATGGTCTTATGCATCTGTTGACACATTTCAGAAAGAAGATGCGATTTTGGCTGCTCTTTCGCACTCCAGCTTACTGAGAAAGTGACATTTTGGGAGTACTTCAGCAGAAGTGATAAATGCACTCTGTATGATCAGAAACATCATTCCTCTCAGCTTTTCTGAAGTGAGTCTATTGTCCTGGACTTATAAACACTGCCGAAGTTGTGTGCTCATAACCAGTTGCTTTCAAACCGTGCCTTTTTGGCATAATTTTGAAGGGTTCAAACAATTCTTTTCTATTTTCTCCAAGGGAAATGAACTGGGTGACAGAAGGTCGACTGTTGGTTTCACATTCATTTTGACCGTCCCAACACTGTTTTGAACAAAGCACACCATAGACTGTTCTTGCATGTCTTAATTGGGATATGCTTTTTTCTTGGTAAACAAACACAGGAGAAAAGTCTACCGTGTAAGATTCTTGTCCTATGCCAGCGTTTTCCAATCGGCTAACAAAAAGTGTGCTAAACAGATATATACAGAGCTCTTCGTCACAAAGAAGCAAATGCAATGGAGCCCATTCTTCTCAAATGCAATGGAAGTTTTTCAAATATAGACCACACGATTGGACACAAAGAAAGCCTCAAAGAAAAATGGTGAAACAGAGAAGGACACACTTAATTTTGTTCTTTTCTTAAAGCAACCCCTTTAGCATCCCCTTCAGAGCTGCTTTGGAGGAGGTATATTTTTTGAGGCTTCAATTGTCTGGAAAGCTCCTAATTTTGTCTTGCATTTCAAGGCCTTGCTGGATAAAGTAGTCTTGGTTGCAGGCCTCTGGTTCTCATTACTTGAAATATTTCTTGCCATTTCCTTCTGTCTTGGAGCATTTCCATTGAGAAGTCAGCTGCTAATTTTATCGAGGCTCCCTTGTATGTTACTTCTTGTTTTTCCCTTGCTGCATTTAAGGTTATCTCTTTTTCTTGGAATTTTGCCATTTCAATTATGATGTGTCTTGAAGTGGTCTGTTTGGGTTTCTCTTGATTGGTATTCTATGTTACCTGGATTTGTGTAATTTTTCTTTTATCAAATTAGGGAAGTTTTTCATCATTACTTTTTCAAACAGGTTTTCTACTCCTTGCTCTTTTTCTCCTTCTGGTATTATATAGATACCTTCTCCTGTTATGTGGATATTATTACATTTCATGTTGTCCTGCATTTCCCTCAATCCCTCTTCATTCTTCCTGAGCCTCTTTTCCTTTTCTTTCTCTTTTGGGGTGTTTATTTTTCACTTGGTTCTCAGCTCGCTGATTTGATTCTCTGCTTCAACTAGCCTGCTCTTGATTCCTTCTACTGTGTTCTTAATTTCAGAAATTGTATTCTTTATCTTTGTGAGCTCATTGAGCTTCCTTATAACCATTGCTTTGAACTCAATATGTGATAGTTGGATTGCCTCTATGTCACTTGACATTTTTTAGGAGGCTTCCCTCTTTCCTCTCATTTGGGAGTTGGTTCTTTGTCTTCCCATTGTTTGTGAGACCCTTATTTTTAGCCTCAGCTTCTTAAATTGATCTGTTCTGGCTCCATGGGTTTATGGTGTGAACTTCTTTTTTTTTAAATATATTGTATTGATTATACCATTACAGTTGTTCTATTCCCCCCTTCATTCCCCTCCACCCGCACACTCCCTCCCCCACCATTTGCCCCCCCCCTTAGTTTATAACCACGTGTCTCAAGTTCTTTAGATTCTATATTTCCCCCACTATTCTTGCCCTCCCCCCTATCTATTTTCTACCTACCCTCTATGCTATTGTCTGTGCCTTCTCCCCCCTTCTCCTCCTCCCATTCCCCTGTTGCTAACCCTCCATGTGTTCTTCATTTCTATGGTTCCACTCCTGATCTAGCTGTCCTCTTGGTTTGCTTGTGTTTTAGGTGTGGTTGTTAATAACTGTGAGTTTGCTGTCCTTTCACTGTTAATATTTTTCATCTTTTTCTTATATAAGTCCCTTTAACATTTCATA
Organism: Sturnira hondurensis; assembly: GCF_014824575.4. Taxonomy (NCBI): domain Eukaryota; kingdom Metazoa; phylum Chordata; class Mammalia; order Chiroptera; family Phyllostomidae; genus Sturnira; species Sturnira hondurensis. Next base: position 31,220 of record NW_028074465.1, on the reverse strand, counting down.
TAATAAGGGCTTGGTGATGATGGACTCCTTGAACTTGACCTTATCTGAGAAGCACTTTGTCTGTCCTTCCATTCTAAATGAAAGTTTTGCTGGATAAAGCAATCTTGGCTGTAGGTCTTTGGATTTCATGACTTGGAATACTTCTTTCCAGCCCCTTCTTGCCTGTAAGGTCTCTTTTGAGAAATTCGCTGAAAGTCTGATGGATATTCCTTTGTAGGTGACTGTCCCCTTATCTCTTGCTGCTTCTAGAATTCTCTCCTTCATTTTAGTCTTGGCTAAAGTAATGATGATGTGCCTTGGTGTGTTCCTTCTTGGGTCCAACTTCTTTGGGACTCTCTGAGCTTCCTGGATTTCCTGGAAGTCTATTTCCTTTGCTAGACTGGGGAAGTTCTCCTTTATTATTTGTTCAAATAAGTTTTCCACTCATGGCTGTTTCTCTTCCCCTTCTGGTACCCCTATAATCCAGATGTTGGAACGTTTAAAGATGTCCTGGAGGTTCCTAAGCCTCTCCTCATTTTTTTGAATTCTCCTTTCTTCATTCCTTTCTGGTTGGATGTTTTGTTCTTCCTTCTGGTCCATTCCATTGATTTGAGTCCCAGTTTCCTTTCCATCGCTATTGGTTTCCTGGACATCTCCCTTCATTTCAATTAGTTTAGCCTTCATATGTTCCTCTAATTTCTGACTATAATCAACCAGTTCTGTTAGCATCCTGATAAACAGTGTCTTGAATTGTGTTTCTGAGAGGCTGGCAATTTCTTGGTCACTGAGAGTTATTGGCTCTGGGACTTTGAGTTCTTCTTGTGCCATCTTTTGGGCTGTTTGTGCCTGTTACGTAGCAGGATCAGAGCTGTAGGTGTTCACTAGAGCAGGGCAACTCAGTCGCTGGGTTGTGACGTTGTATGTGGGGGCGGGGTCAAAGAGGAACAGTGGCGTCCTGTCTGCCACCTGCCACCTCCCACCGCCGCAGCACAGGTGCCACAGCTGCCGCCGTCACTGGACCCACGTGTTTTGTCCCACTGCATGTGAGTGTGCCACCGCCGTCAGCCCTCGCCCCCTGGGGCCTGCGTGGTCCGTCTCACTGTGTGCGAATGTGCAACCGCAGTCAGTCTACCCCACCCCTGACTGGGTTCGGGCCACTTGCATGCCTAGGTTGGGGGAGCTGTCCTGCCCAACCCTGTTCCGCTGCTGGCTCCATCCCTCTTACTGTCCCGGTTGCACAGTTAGATGTAGTTGGACTTCCGTATAATTCAATTTTCTGTTCTTTGGCTGTGTCTTTGTTCTCCAAACCTTTGTTGTATTCAAACTTGGTTGTGGGAGAAGGCACAGTGTTTCCACCTATGCCTCCATCTTGGCGGAAGTCCTCTATGGTGTGAACTTCTACCGTAGAATACCTGTGAGAGCCAGTGGTGCCATCTCCTTAATCTCCTGAGCTCACAGGTCTTGAGCTGTAATTTATGTTGGCTCTGTTTGTCTTTGGATTTTGATTGTTGTTGGGTCTGTCCTTGGTGAGTCCTTCCCACCCCTTGGTTAAATGGGGGTTACTCTTTCCACCACCCTTTGTATTCTGTTGTGCAGGTTGTGTTGAAGCTGGTTCTTTCATGGGTACAGGGTTTTGAGAACTCTGTCTTGCTCTTGCTCAGTTGTTTGTTCTGAGTAATTTCTCCATTATATAGTTGTATTTCCAGATATGTCCTGGATTGAGTTAGGTTAGTTTCCACTCCCTCCTTCACCTTCTTCTGTTGTTATCTTTTGGTGGTTCCTTTGTTGTTGGGTTTCCTTTTCCAGCAGGTATCCAGGTGTTCACAGCTTCCACCTATTCTTTTTTGTGATCAGTTGAAGGGGAAAGGCAAATTGGTTTAAGACAGCAGAATTGTATTCCATGATATTTATAGTACCAGCCCATGAGAAGAGATAGGAGATCCTTTGCATGTGTGTAGTGTGAACCGTGATATTCTACCCAACTAGCCACTTTTTAGAAATGGTGGAAAGAAGATAAGACTCTTGTTGGGGGTGGGGAAGAATTGTGAATTGGATCTAGAAAGCAGTGATGTTGTCGGAGGTCAGATTCTGAGGTAAGGTTGGGAGTAAAGGATAGAAAATAGGTGTAGTGTGTGAGAATAGAGTTAACCACAACAGTAATAAAGTTTAGGAAACTGTTAAGCGGGCTAATGTAGTATTTACTACATTAGGGTGCTGTGTAGTATTTACAATTGTATGGAACACATTGTTCTACTTTGGTAGTCATATTTATTTGGGGTATTATGGCAAGCAGTGCTGGCATGACAGTGCATTTGCTCTATAATACATTTATAAAAGAAAAGAAGTTGGTTTAAACGTCAAGTAAATTGACTATACGTGATAGGGAGATATGGCAAAAACCATGAAGGCTTTTACCTTTGTGTTATACTAATGAGTAGTGTGGGAAACTGGTGATAAAGTCACCTTCCTGCTTAAAATTTTTTCAAGGATTCCCCGTACTTTCCAGGATAGGATTCAAATTAACATTCACATACAGTACATTTTTGCTACCTCCAAATTAACTGCACCTGAGTGTCCAGTCACTGGAATATCTTCATGAAATAGTTCAGATTAGCACAAATGCAGAGGCATACACATGCCTGTTTAGAATGTACCCCCCAGGTTTAACACCACCCATGTGTAAAAATGTAACTATGACCCAAATAAAAAATTCTGTTCAGTCAGGTGATGAAAAAGGAATACCATATGATCTCACTTATAAGGGGAACCTAACCAGCAAAATAAACAAGCAAACTATAACCAGAGACATTGAAATTAAGAACAAACTAACAATAACCAGAGAGGAGGTTCTAGCAGATAATGGGGGGAAGAAGCGTTTTCAGAAATATGTACAAAGGGCACATGGACAAAACCAAGGGGGTAGGATCAAGGGTGGGGAGTGAGGATGGCTGTGGTGGGGGTGAGTGGTGGGGAAAAATGGAGACAACTGTATTTGAACAACAGTTATACAAGTTATGTTCAAAATGTGATAGAATTTGAAACATAATTCATGGTATCAGCTTCATAAAATCCTAAATTTATTTAGTACTATTCAACATTGCAAAAATTTTCATTAAGCTCTAAACTATAAAGTAGAACTGCCATCTTTTGACAGATCTCCACACCACACCATATAAACTACTTAACTTTATGACTACTGATTCTGTGTGGAGGAAGGCCATGTGCAATTGAGATATAGTGCCATTAACATACATGTTAATACATGTTATATGGTGTTGGTAGGTGTTCATTTTCTACTCCCTTCTTCTTCAGCATGCAGCTGGTCCTACAGCTAATCACAGAATTATAATGATAGAGAAACCTGGACCTCTATGAACTCCAATTGATTCTCTTTTTTGTGTTTTCACATCCTATACCTAATTTTCACCAGGGGGCCACATCAGCCTTGTGGTTGGCTTCAAAGGACCAAAATAATTTTAGGACTGTATAAATGTAACTACTCCTTAACTATTAAGGAGTTGAATTTACATTAAGTTCTTTGAAGGTAACCGTGAGGCTGATGTGGCTTCCAGTGAAAATCAGTTTGACAGCCCTGCCCTATATTATTTAAGGAATAACTGCTTGGAGTAGTAAGACCCAAATGGAGGAAAGTAGTGCAATCGTTGAGAATGGAGGACACAAAAGGACAGAGTGGGTGACTAAAAGGGTAAAAAATAAAACAGTCAAAGGAGGGAAGAAGAGAGTTCTCAATATCAGGCTCTAGATTGCTTATGTCTTCTTGCTATTACTGATATTACTTAAATGTTAAAATCTCTTTTCCTCTTTTGTAATATCCTTAGTCAAGACTGGCATAAAAACAAAGGAGTAGGCAGCAGAAAACCTTGAAGTTTCTTCAGGTTGCCTGACCACCTCAAGTTAGGTTTCTGCCACACTACATTTTATTGCAGAAAAAAAGTGAAGTCATTAAAATTGTTTCTACATAGGAGACATTGAAAGGCCTGGAAGAGGAAATGAGCAGACAGGAAGACAGTAGACATGGAAGACCACATGAGTATGCTGCCAAAAAGCTCAACTTGTTAGCCTTTCTTTTCTTTTTTCTTTCCTTTTCTTTCCTCTCTCTCTCTCAAGATTTTATTTATTTATCCTTAAAAAGAGAGAGGGAAACAATCCTTGGCCCACAATCTAGGCACCAGGCACGTGTCCTAGCTGGGAATTAAACCAGCAATCTTTCACGTTGTGGGACAACACCCAACCCACAGAGCCACATTAGTCAGGGCTGCTAATTTTCTTAATGTGGGAAAAAAATGTGAAAACTGGCTCCATAGATCCCAACTCCCTGCCCTGAGGTAAAATTGGGTGGGTGGAGTATGGGTGGGGGTGGGGGCAAGTCAAAGGGAAGGAAGCTATAGTGGGGGCAAAATAAACCCCAGGAAAGTGGTTTGATCTTACATTTGGGAATGTCACCTTCCCATTTTAGGGCCAGATGTATTAATCATGGCTCCTCATAACCCATAATTTTGATGACTGGCATTTATCTCCCCAGTCCTGAGAATCTTACCCAGTCAAATAGCACACTAGCCTGGAGTTATTTTGCCCTTCTCTGAATTTTTTTGCCTTGTATTGATAATTTTGCATTCATTATTTATCTTCCTTAACTACATTAAAGAAACATTACTTGCAATTTCAGATATTAAATGGAAATTTAAAAGGCAGTATAATAAATTCCCATTTACCTATTATTACCCATTTTTAACCATAATTGACACTTAATGTATTTGTTTGATTTTAAGCTCCTTAATAAAGAGAAGTATTACTAAAAAATATTTGAGATAACTTCAGTCATAATTGAGGTTACCTGGTTATTTTGGATACCTCATTTAAGTGGTCGAGATGTTTTTTCTCCCAGTGTTTGTGTCAGGGTTAGGGATAGGATCAGGCTAGTTCTAGGGTTAGGGCTAGAATTAGGTTTAGGATTAGGGCTATGGTAAGGGCTATGGTTAGAGTTAGGGCTAGGGTTATGGTCAGGGCTAGGGGTAGGGTTACTGTTAGGGTGTGTTGTAGGTTTAGGTTTAGGGCTAGATTTAGGGTAGAGTTAAATCTATGAGTTATTGCTAGGGTTAGAGCTAGAGCTAGAGGTAGTGTTAGGTTTAGTGTTAGGATTATGTCTAGGGTTAGGGCTAGGGCTAAAGTTAGGGTTAGGTTGAGGGCTAGTGCTAGGTCTAGGGTTAGGTTTAGGGTTAGGGGTAGGGCTTGGGCTAAAGTTAGTTCTAGGGTTAGAGCTAGGGCTAGGGCTAGAGTTACGGTTATGGGTAGAATTATGATTAGATGTGGAACTAGGTTTTGGTTTAGGGGTATGTTTAGGGTTAGGGTTAGGGCTAGTGTTATGAATAGGGCTATGTTTAGAATTAGGGTTAGAGCTAGGATTAGGGTTAGGGTAAGGGTTAAAATTATAATTAGGGTTAAGGTTAGTTTTAGGATTAGGTTAGGGCTTGTGTTAGATTTAGAATTTTCTTTAGAGTTTAGAGTTATAGTTAGGTTTAGGGTTAGGGCAAGAATTAGGGTTAGGGGTAGAATCAGGGACAGGTTTATAACTTGAGTTAGGGTTAGGGTTAGGGTTAGGGTTTGGGTTATGTGTGGGTTTTGGGTTAGGGTTAAAATTAGGTTTAGGCTTTAGGGCTAGGTTTAAGTTTAGGTCTAGTGTTAGGTTTAGGGTTAGGGCTAGGGCGAGGGCTAGGGTTATGGTCATGGGTAGAATTATGATTAGGTGTAGGACTAGGTTTAGGTTTAGGGCTAGGGTTAGGGTTAAGTCCAGGGTTGGGGTTAGTATCAGGGTCAGGGCTAAGGCTATTATTAGGTTTAGGGTTAGGTTAAAGACATGGTTAAGGTTAGATCTAAGTTCATGGTTAGGTTTAAAGTTAGGATTAGGATAAGGGTTAGGATGCGGTTGGGGTCAGGGTTTGGGTGAGGGCTAGGTTTAGGGTTAGGGCTAGGGCCAGAACTATGGCTAGAATAAGGTTTAGTTTTAGGATTAGATTTAGTGTTAGTGTTAGGCGTTGGCCCAGGTTTAGAGTTAGGGTTATGGTTAGGGTTAGGGCGAGGTCCAGGGCTAGGACTAGGATTCTGGTTAAGGCTAGGGTTATGGTAGCACTAGGGTTTGGGTTAGGATTAGGATTATGGTAATGGATAGGGTTAGGGCTTGGGCTAGTGCTAGGGTTAGGGCTATGTTTAGGGTTAGAATTAGGGCTAGGGTTGTTGTTAGGGCTTTGGCTATAGCTGGAGGTAGGTTTCGAGTTAGTGTTAGGGTTAGGTCTAGGATTACAGTGGGGGTTAGGAGTAGGGCAAAGTTCAGGTCTAGGATTAGGGCTAGGGTTAGGGATATGGTTAGTTTTAGGCTTAGGTCTAAGGCTAGGTTTAGTGTTAGGTCTAGGGTTTAGGCTAGGGCTAGGGCAGTTTGAGGTTTAAGTCTAGTGTTAGGGTTTTGGTTAGGGCTGGGACTAGAGCTAGGGCTAGTGTTAGGGTTGGGTCTAGGGTTAGGGTTAAATTTAGGGTTATGGCTGGGGTTAGGGCCACTGCTAGAATTAGGGTTAGAGCTAGGATAAGTGTTAGGGCTAGAGTTATGGTGATGACTAGGGCAAGGTCTAAAGTTAGGGTTAGGTTTACAGTTAGGGGTAGGTTTAGGGTTATTGTTTGTGCTAAAGTTACATCTAGGGTTAGGGTTAGGGCTTGGGTTATGGTTATTGATAGGGTTAGGGTTAGGTTTAGAGTTAGGGATAGGGCTAGTTCTAGGATAAGGTTTAGGTTTAGGGTTAAAAACAAGGCTATGGTTAAGGGTTAAGGCTAGGGTTACCATTAGGGTTAGAATAGGGTAAGGTCTAATTTTATGGTTAGGTTTAGATTTAGGGCTTGGAATAGAGTAATTGATAGGGTAAGTGTTAGGGTTATGTTTAGGGTTAGGGTTAGGTTTAGAGTTAGGGTTTTGATTAGCTTTAGGGTCAGGGTTATGGCCAGGGTTGGTGTTCAATTTAGGGCTAGGGCTAGAGCTAGGGTGAGGGTTAGTGTTAAGTTTAGGTCTAGAGTTGGGGTTAGGGTTAGGGCTAGGGTTAGGTTTAGAATTAGAGTTACAGCTAGCACTAGTGTTAGTGTTAGGGCTAAAGTTAGCCTAGGGATAGGGTAAGGACTAGGATTATGATTAGGGTTATGGTTAAGTTTAGGGCTAGGGTTAGTGTTAGGGCTAGAGTTTGAGTTATGGCTAAGGTTAGGCTTAAGGTTTTGTTTAGGGTTAAGTTTAGTGTTAATTTTAGGGCTAGAGTTAAAACTAGGGCTAGGGTTAGTGTTAGGGTTAGGTGTAGGGTTGGGGTTAGGGTTAGGGCTAGGTTTAGTGATAAGGCTAGGGTTAGGATTACGATTAGAGTAAGGATTAGTATTGAGGTTAAGTCTAAGGCTAGGGATAGGGTTAGGGCTAGGGTTAGGGTTAGGGTTAGAAAAGGTTCATGTCTAAGGCTAATGTTTTGGATAGAGTTAGGGTAAGGTTCGGGCCAGAGTTTGTGTTAGGGTTGGGGCTCGAGGTAGATCTAGGGTTAAGGTTAGTTTTAGGGTTAGAGTTAGTGTTCAAAATGGTAATAGGATTATGGTTATGGTGAGGGTTAGGGTTTCATTTAGAGCTAGGACTAGGGTTAAGTTCAGGATACCATTAGATTTAGAGTTAGATGAATGTTAGAGCTATGGCTAGGGTTCGCTTTAGTATTAGACTTAGAACTAGGGTTAGAGTTAGGGCTAGGTTTAGTCTAGAGCTAGGAGTAGGTTTAGGGTTAGGGGTTACATTTAGGGTTAACATTAGGGTTAGGATGAGGGCTAAGGCTAGTGTGAGGCTTAGGGTTAGGACTAGGGTTAGGGTTAGGGCTAGGATTAGGGTTAGGTTTAAGGTTACATTTAGAGGTAGGGCAAGGGTTAAGTTTAGGGTTAAGATTAGGGTTAGGTTTAGTGTTAGAGTTAGGGCTAGGGTAGTGTTGAGGTTAGAGATAGAGCAGAGCTAGGTTTAGGGTTAGTGTTACAGTTAGGTCTAGGGTTAGGGTTACAGTTAGGGTTAGGGCTTGGGTATAAGAGTAGGGTTCAGTATAGGACTAGGGTAAGGTTTAGGGCTAGGTTTAGGGTTTGGGTTAGGGCTAGGGTTAGGGTTATTGATAGGGTTAGAGTTAGGGTTATGTTTACAATTAGGACAAGGCTTAAGTTTAGGTTAGGGTTAGTGTTAGGATTAGGTTTTGAGTTAGTGTTAGGGTTAGGACTAGGGATGGAGGTGTGGTTAGGGTTAGGTCTGTGGTTAGGCTTAGGGCTAGGGATAGGGCTCCGGTTAGGGTTAGGTCTAAGTTTAGCATTAGGTGTAGGGTTAGAATCTGGGCCAGGGCTAAGGCTAGGGTTAGGGTTTGGGTTATGACCAGGGCTAGGTTTTGGGTTAGGGTCAGGTTTGGGTTTATGGTTATGGTTAGGGTTAGGATATGGTTAAGGTTAGGGTCAGTGCTAGGGTTATGGTTAGAGTTAGGGTTTGGGCTAGGAATTGAACTAGGGTAGGGGTTAGGTTTTAGTCTAGGTCTAGGGTTAGAATTAGTGATAGGGTTTGGGCTAAAGCCAGAGCTAGGGCTGGGGTTAGTGATAGTCTTAGGTCTAGGGTTAGTGTTAGATTTAGGGGTGAGGATAGTGTTAGTGTTAGGGTTAGGGCTAGGAACGGGCTATGGCTAGGACTAGGGCTAAGGCTAGGATTAAGTTTTGGGTTAGGGCTATAGTAAGGGCTAGGGTTAGAGTTAGGTCTAGGGTTATGGTTAGGGCTAGGGTTAGGGTTTGTCTTAGGGTGAGGTGTAGGTTTAGGTTCAGAGTTAGGGTTAGGGTAGTGTTAAATTTATGGCTAGGGTTAGGGCTAAGGTTAGGGTTAGAGCTAGAGCTAAAGTTAGGGTTTGTGTTAGGGTTAGGTCTAGGGTTACTGTTAGGTTTAGGGTTAGTCTTAGGGCTAGGGCTGAGGCTAGAGGTAGTTTGAGGGCCAGGGCTAGGATTTTTGTTATGGTGAGGTCTAGGGTTTAGCTTAGGGTTAGGGTTAGAGGTAGAGCAGGATTCGGGTTAGTGTTATTTTTTGGCCTAGTGTTGAGGTTAGGGAAATGGTTAGCTTTAGGGCTAAGGTTACTGTCAGGGTTAAGAATAAGGTCAATATTAGAGTTAGGATTATTATTAGGGTTAGTGTTAGAATTAGTACCAGGGCTAGTGCTAGGGTTAGGTTTTCATTCAGGGTTAGGTCTATGGCTAGGGCCTGAGCAATGATTAAGGTTAGTGTTAGGATAAGTTATAGGGTTTGTGTTAGGGTTACCTCTATGTTTAAGGTTAAGGCCAGGGTGAAGTTTAGGCTTTGGGTTAGGTTTGAATTTAGGGTTAGGGTTAGCGTTAGGGCTTTGGTAAGGTTTAGGTGTAGGGCTAGGTTTAGTGTTATGGTTTGGGCTAAAGGTAGAGCTAGGGTTTGGGTTATTAGTGTTAGGTCTAGGGTTAGTGTTAGGGCTAGGGGTGAGGTTAGTGTTAGTGTTAGTGTTAGGGCTGGGATCAGGTTAGGGCTAGAAATAGGGCTAGGATTAGGTTTACGGTTATGGCTGGGGTAAGGGTTAGGGTTAGAATTAGGGCTAGGGTTATGGTTAGGACTAGGGCTAGGGTTGGTGTTAGGGTGAGGTGTAGGTTTAGGTTTAGGTTTAGGGTTAGTGCTAGGGTTTGGGCTAGGGTTAGGCATCTAACTCCGTTTAGGTTTAGGGCTAGGTTTAGGCTTAAGGTTAGCCTTAGTGTTAGAATCAGAATCAGAGCTAAGGCCAGGATTAGTTTGCATTGGGTCTTAGAGTTAGTGTTAGGGTTAGGTTTATGGTTCGAACTAGGAATAGGATTAGGGTTAAGGTAAGGGCTGTGACTGGGGTTATGTTTATGGTCATGGTTAGGGTTAGGACGAGGGCGAGGGCTAGGACTAGGTTTACAGTTAAGGCTAAGTTCAGGGCTAGGGCTATGGTTTGTGTTAAGATTAGGATTAGGGTTAGGGCTAGGGCTAGGGTTTGGTTTAGGGGTAGGGTTAGGGCTACGTTTAGGGTTAGGTTTAGGGTTAGGGCTAAGTTTTTTTTAGGGCTAAGGCTAGGGCTAGAGATAGAGCTAGGGTTCAGGTTAGTGTTAGGCTTAAGTCTAGTGTTACATGTAGGGTTAGGATTAAGGATAAGTTTAGGGCTAGGGTTAGTTTTAGGGTTAGGTCCAAGGTTAGGGTTAGGTATAAGCCTTGGGCTTGAGCTAGTGTTAGGGTAAGGCTTAACTCTAGGGTTAGGGCTAGGGCTAGGGTAAGGGCTACAGTTAAGTTTAGGGTTAGAGCTATGATTAGGGTTAGGAGTAGAGTGAAGGCGAGGGCTAGGGCAAGGTCTAGTGTTTGGGTTTGGAATAGGTTTAGGGCAATGGCAAGGGCTAGTGTTAGCATCAGGGTTATGGTTAGTGTTAGCATCAGGGTTACGGTTAGGGTTAGGTTTAAGGTTCGGGTTAGGGCTGGGGTTAGGGCTATGGCTAGGGTTAGTGCTAAAGTTAGGTCTAGGTTTAGGGTTAGGCATTTGTCTGGGGTTATTATTGGGGTTAAGGTTAGAGTTTGGGCTAGGGCTAGGTCTAGGGTAAGAATTAGGGTTTGGTTTAGGGATAAGGCTATATAGGGTTAGGTTTAGTGCTTGGTTTAGGGTTAGGTTTAGAATCAGGATAAGGTCTAGGGCTATGGTTATGATTGGGATTAAAGATAGGAATAGGGTTATAACAGGGTAAGTGTTAGGGCTATGATTAGGGTTAGGGCAAGGGTGAAGTTTAGCGTTAATGTTAGGGTTAGGGTTAGGTTAGAGTTTTGGTTAGGTTTAGGGTTAATGTTAGGTCTAGGGTTAGTCTTAGGTTTAGGGGTAGGGCTAGGTTTAGGGCTACAGCTAGGTTTAGGTTTAGGATTAGGATTAGGATTTGAGTTAGTGTTAGGGTTAGGGCTAGTTTTACAATAGGGCTAGGGTTAGTGTTAGGTTAGGTCTAAGGTTAGGGTTATGGCTAGGGTAAGGGCTACAGTTAGGTTTAGGGTTAGAACTAGGATTAGGGTTAGGAGTAGAGTTAAGGTGAGGGCTAGGGCAAGGTCTAGTGTTTAGGTTTGAGATAGGTTTAGGGCTATGGCAAGGGCTAGTGTTAGCATTAAGGTTATGGTTAGGGTTAAGTTTAAGGTAGGGTTAGGGCTGGGGTTAGGACTATGGCTAGGGTTAATGCTAAAGTTAGGTCTAGGTTTAGGGTTAGGCCTTTGTCTGTTTATTTTTAGGGTTAGGGTTAGGGTTAGAGTTTGGGCTAGGGCTAGTTCTAGGGTAAGAATTAGGGTTTGGTTTGGGGATAAGGCTACAATTAGGTTTAGTGCTTGGTCTAGGGTTAGGTCTAGAATCAGGGTAAGATCTAAGGCTATGGTTATGGTTGGGATTAGGGATAGGGATAGGGTTATAAACAAGGTAAGTGTTGGGGTTACGTTTAGGGTTAGGGCAAGGGTTAAGTTTAGTGTTAGGGTTAGGTTTAGGGTTTTGGTTAGGTTTATGGGTAGGGATAGGCTTAGGGCTATAGCTAGGCTTAGTTTTAGGATTAGGATTAGAATTTGAGTTAGCGTTAGGGTTAGGGTTATGGGTAGTTTATGATAGGGCTAGGGTTAGTGTTAGGGTTAGGTCTAATGTCATGGGTAGGGTAAGGTTTAGGGCTACGTTTATTGTTGGAGTTATGAATAGAGCTTGAAGTAGGGTCAGGGTTGATGTTTGGTTTAGGTCTAGGGTTTGGTTTAAGGCTCAGGCTAGATTTAGGGCTAGGGCTAGGGTTAGTGCGAGGGTTCGGGTTAGGGTAAGGATTAAGTCTGGGGCTAGGTCTAGAGCTTGGGTTAAGTTTTCTGTTAAAATTAGGGTTAGCATTATGGTTTGAGATAGAGTTACTGCTAGAGCCAGGGCAAGTGGTAGGTTTTGGTTTAGGGTTAGGGTTATGGTTAGGGTTAGAGATAGGGGTAGTTTTAGAGTTAGCACTAGATCTAGAGGTAGGGATAGGGTTAGTGTTTGGGTTAGGTCTAGGCTTAGGTTTAGGGTTAGGATTAGAACCAGAATTAGGGCTTGGGACAGGGCTAGGGCTAGACCTAGGGGTATGGTTATTTTTAGGGTTAGGTCTAGGGATTTGATTAGAGTTAGGGCCAGGTTTAGGCTTGTGATTATGGTTAGGGTTAGGACTATTGTTTGTGTTAGGGTATGGTTAGAGTAAGAGCTAGGGTTAGGGTTGGGTCCAAGTTTGGGGTTAGTATCAGGGTCAGGGATAAGGCTAGGATTAGGTTCAGGTTTATGTTTAAGGTTAGGGTTAGGATAGGGTTTATGACACGTTTAGGGTTAGGGTTTGAGTGAGGGCTAGGTTTAGGGTTAGATTTAGGGTTAGGGATGGGCCTAGGGCTAGATCTAGGGTAAGTTATAATGTTAGGGTTAGGGACAAAGCTATGGTTAGTTTTAGTTCTTGGTTTGGGGTTAGGGTTAGAAGCAGGTTAAGGTCTTAGAATATGGTTATGGTTGAAATTAGGGATAGGGTTATTAATAGGGTAAGGGTTAGGGTTACATTTAGGGTTGGGGCAAGCATTAAGTTTAGTGTTAGTGTTAGGCTTAGGCTCAGGCTTAGGGTTAGGTCTAGGGTATGTTAGGTTTAGGGATATTGTTAGGGTTAGTGCTAGAGCTAGAGCTAGGGTTCCTCTTACTGTCAGGGTGTGGTCTGGGGTTAGGTTTAGGGTTAGGGCTAGGATTTGGGGTAGGGCTAGGGTTAGAGTAAGGGTTCAGGCCAGGGTCAGTGTTTAAGAAAGGTGTAAAGTTAGGGCTAGAGTATCAGCTAGGGCAAGGTTGAGGGTTAGGTTTAGGTCTCAGGTTAGTGCCTTGGCTACAGTAGGGTTAGAATTATGATTCGTGTTAGGGTTAAGGTAAGACTTAGAACTAGGGTTAGGGTTAAGGTTAGGGTATCATCTTGGGTTAGAGTTAAAGATAAGGTTAGGAGTAGGGTTAGTTCTAGGGTTAGGGTAAGGATTAGGACTAGGGCTAGTGTTAGGGTCAGGTCTAGGAATAGCTCTAGGGTTAGGGTATATCTAGGGCTAGCATTAGGGATAAGGTTAGTTCCTGGGCTGGGGTTAGATTTAGGTTTAGGGTTAAAATTAGGGCTTGGGCAAGAGCTAGGGTTCGAGTTAGTGTTATGGTTAGGTCTAGGCCTATGGTTAGGGTTAGGGTTAGGGTTAGGTGGAGGGTTGAGCTTAGTATCAGTGTCAGTGCTATGGCTTCATTTAGGTTTAGGTTTAGGGTTAGGGTAAGGGTTAAAGACAGGGTTAGGGTTAGGGTTACAGCTAGGTTCAGGGTTAGGTTTAAGTTTAGGGTTAAGATAAGTTTTAGAACATGGTTAGGGTTAGGGTTTTGGTGAGGGCTAGGTTTATGTTTAGGATTAGGTTTAGGGTTGGGACTAGGGCTACATCTAGGGTAAGTTTTAGGGTTAGGGTTACGGATAAGGCTACAGTTAGGTTTAGTGCTTGGTATAGGGTAGGGTTAGAATCAGGGTAAGGTCTAAGGCTATGGCAATGGTTGGGAATAGGGCTAGGAATAAGGTTATTGATAGGGTGTTAGGGTTATGTTTAGGGTTAGGACTCGGTTTAAGTTTAGTGTTAGGGATAGAATTAGGATTTTCATTAGGTTCAGGGTAGGGTTAGAGCCAGGGTTAGTGTTAGATTTATGTCTAGGGCTGGGGTTAGGGTTACTGCAAGGGTTCGAGGTAAGTCTAAGGTTAGGGCTACCTTTATGTTTATAACTACAGTTACAGCTAGCGCTAGGGTGAGGGTTAGGGTTAGGGGTAGGTTTAGGGCTAGGCCTAGGGTAAGGGCTAGGACTATGTTTAGATTTAGGGTTAATGCTAGGGCTAGGGATACAGTAGGGTTAGTGTTAGAGTTAGAGCTAGGGTTAGGCTTAAGGTTTCATTTAAGGTTAGGGAAAAGATTAAGTTTAGGGCTAGAGTTAAAGCTAGGACTAGGGTGAGGTTTGGGGTTAGGTTTAGGGCTAGGGTTAGGGAAGGGCTACAGCAAGAATTCAGGTTTGTGTCAGGGTTAGGTCTAGAGTTAGGAAAAGGGCTAGGATTAGGTGTAGGTCTAAGGTTAGGTTTATGGTTAGGGTTAGGGTTAGTTTTAGGGTTAGGGCTACAGCTAAAGCTAGGATTAGCATTAGTGTTAGGATTAGGTCTAGGGTCAGGGTTAGGGTTAGGACCAGGTTTGGGGTTAGTATCAGGGTCGGGGATAAGGCTATGGTTAGGTTTAGGTTTAGGGTTAACTTTAAACACAGGGTTAGGTTTAGGTTGAGTGCTAGGTTCAGGGTTAGGTTTAAGGTTAGGGTTAGGATAAAATTTAGGAACTGTTTAGGTTTAGGGTTTGGGTGAGAGCTAGGTTTGGGGTTAGGGTTAGGTCTAATGTTAGTGTTAGGTCTAATTTTAGGGTTAGTGTAAGATTTAGGGCTAGGGTTATAATTAGGGTTAGAATCAAGGTAAGGTCTAAGTTTATGGATAGGATTAGAATTAGGGCTAGGAATAGGGTTATTGATAGGGTAAGTGTTAGGATTATGTTTAGGGTTAGGGCTTGGTTTAAGTTTAGTGTTAAGGATAGGGTTAGGATTTTGGTCAGGTTTAGGGTTTGGGTTAGGGACAGGGATTTTGTTAGTGTTAGGGTTAGTGCTAGGGCTAGAGCTAGGGTGAGGGTTAGTGTTAAGTCTAGGGTTGGGGTTAAGGTCATGGATAGGGTTACGGGTAAGTCTAGGGTTAACGTTAAGGTTAGGTTTAGATCTAGAGTTAAAGCTAGCACTAGGGTGAGGGTTAGGGTTAGGGCTAGGGTCAGGGTAAAGGTTAGGATTGGATGTAGGTCTAGGGTTAGGTTTAGGCTAGGGTTAGGGTTAGTTTTAGGGTTAGGGCTATGGCTAATGCTAGGGTTAGGGCTAGAGCTAGAGCTAAGATTAGCATTAGTGGTAGGGTTACGTCTAGGGTTCTGGTTAAGGTTAAGGTTAGGGTTAGGAGAAAATGGCGGCAGAGTAGGACGGAGCGACTCCAGTTCTCCTACCTCTGGGAGAAAATCCTGGCAGATTTACTGAAGAACAGCGCAATCAATTCCCCAACCAACAATTCCCCAGCATTTATGAAAATAAGAGACCAGAGATAGTGACGAACCAGACCGCTGGAGGTCGTTGGGGTCTCAGGGACGCGAGTAAGGATGGAGGCAGCCAGACTGGCGGCAGCCATTAGCCGGGGCGAAAAGACCTCGGAGCCGTGGCTGCCGCAGCGGTTGGAGCCCAGAGGCTTCCTTCCGTCTGTGCCCAGCGACAAGGGCGTCTGACACAGAGGACTCATCGGGACCCCAGCACCTGTGAGTAAAGACAAAATGGCAGTGGCAGGGCTGGCTGCCCTCGGGAGCCAGGCACCCCAGAGTAAAGTCAAAAGCAGCAGCGATGGGACCAGCAGCCATAGGCCGGCGTGTAAAGACCTCGGAGCTGCTGCTTCCGCAGCTTCCAGGGCCCAGAGGCTTCTCTCTACCCCCAGCTTTGGGGCCTCTGCCACAGAGGACTCTGCGGGAGCCCAGCAACTGTGAGTAAAGACAAAAGCGGAAGTGGCATGACCGGCTGCCCTGGGCCAGCCCAAAACACCTGAGAGCCGCCACTGCCGCTGTGTTAGGGGTGTAGAGGCTTCCGTCTGTGGCCAGTGCCACGGAGGACTCATAGGGAGCCCAGCACCCAGTGGAGGATTGGGCCGGCTGAGGGGTCCCTGGAAGAGCTGGCTCCCTCCCTCACCATCTAGGAGGGGCTGGGTGGCAGAGACCTGTCTGCCTAGGTGTGCAGGGAGGGTGGCAAGGACAGGGGGCCATGTTCAGTTGCGATCTGTGGTCGCCAGCCCACCAGACTGCCAGCCCAGGAAATTTGAGAGGAGCATTGTCCTAACCAGTCAGGATGGGGATTGGGCTGGGCTGAGAGGCACGCTTTCTGGAGAAGTTTTTACTGGAAAGTGGACTGAGGTGTTCTGTGAAGGCAGCTTGACTTGCTTCCCACCCAGCCACAGGACTGGGAAGGACCACTACCAGATCCCGTGGGACCAAGGCAGCCTGTCAGGTGGGCGGGCGCCTGCACTCCAGTCTGGTAGCCTGGCTGGTAGGCAGGTGTGCGCCTGGGCCTACAACCCAGCCCACAGAGGGGTCCCACCGAAAACAGAAAAACCGGATTGGACAGTTTGAAACCAGCAAGGAAGGAGTTTTTGTTGTTGGGTTTTTTTTGTTTGTTTTTGTTTTTTACTTTTATTTTTAAACTTTTTTCAGTAATCGTATATATTTTTTAATTTTATTGTTGCTGTATCTTTCAGTACTCTGTTCCTCTCCTTTCTTTTTTCCTGTTTTAGTCCCTCTTCATTTCACCCCAAACTTATTGCTTTTTCCTCACTTCTCTTGCCC